>NW_005842344.1:1337399-1359636 GCF_000455745.1 Alligator sinensis
TGCCCCTGGCAAGGCCAGACCCGCTGTACAGGCTGCGCTGACGCTTGGCGTTCTTGCCTGCCTGCCCGCATCTTGTTCTGAGCTGTTTAATTATTTTCTTATCCTTTAAATAACAACGCTGGCATCGCTCAATGCCCGTCCTTCCCCAGATGTCATCTAACTGATATTCTGTGAGAGCAAAAAACTACCCCGCCTTAAAAGTGAGATGCTTTTCAGCGCTGTGCCAGGTCAGTCAGGACTGTGGGAGCCGACGTGCCCTTGGTATGCCAGACATACGTAAAAGCACATCTTTAAATCTATTACTTATGAGAGAGGGTTCTGAATTCGACCAGCATCATGTTGTAAATTGACAGTGTCCACTACCAGAAATTTATCTTCGTAATGCAATATTTGAGAATCCATAATAAGAATTACCAATAAAACATTATACATTTTGTTTTTGATTAAATGCTAGTCTCTTATTTCCAGTCTTGAGTTCAGAATTATGCCTTTCGCCACTAGTTTTTGGGGATACGCAAAACTGTACTGGAGAATAGCTTTGTAGCAATCCCCTCCTCCCCTCAGATGCATGCGTTTTTGCCAGAGGTGAAAGCTTTTCAGTCCACAATCAAAATGAGTCCTTTTTTGTTCTGAATTTATAAACCTAAAGTAAATTTTTTTTGCTGGATTGGGTTCCTGATCCGAAATTGTGTAAGTCTTGATAATTTTTCAAATGTTTCAAGCGCTGTTTGGTCATTGATCATACTGACTGTTTCTGCCACCTTGATGAATCTGTTTAGCAGTCAGAATATTGTTAAATATTATTGTTCTTATTATTTGTATGCAAACCACTGTGCTATGCAAGCCTACATGTTCCTTGTACTGGACATAAGTAATGAACTTGCACTCACTATTGCTGTTTAAAAATAATAGAAAGTCCAGTGAGCTTCCTGGTAAAAAAAAATTAGGCATATGTGTACTGATAATCAGCTTAGGAAATAGCATAAAGGTGTGCTGAAAACAGGCATAAGTCACACTTTCAGGAGTTTTGCCTCTTTTTGTTTATGGTCAAATTGGGTGCAAAACTTGTAATCTGTCCATTGTGTCATTTAAAAGGACTATAAAACATTTTCTTTTTGGACATTAATCAAAGTTAATCAGACCTAAAATTAAAGATAATTGGACATATGTTTAGCCCAGCCACTGGGGCTGCACAGGTAACTGTACTGAAGTGCAATGCAGCAGTCTAACCTTGGTGGATTATTTTTGAGTGTACATCTATCCTGGTCTATCTTAGACCTGATTCCACCTTTTTAGACTAGTCTGTATGTACTGGATTTCTATACTGTTACAGGTTTAGATTGATTTCCAGTCACTGAGACTGGGTCTAAGTGTAAGATCCATACCTGGGCAAACTAAATTGGATTGGGTGCTCATTTTTAACACAATTTAAATTGGATCAGCTCCTCCTCCTCCTGCCCCAGCTGTGCTGCTCCAGGCAGCAGGTAGCACATGGAAGCGGTGGGGGACATGTGCCAGGGGGCAATCCGCAGCTGGGTAGCTCCCACCCCACCATGTGGGGCTCCAGCTTCCAGCCCCCTTCCACCCATACTGCCTGCCCAGCATGATGACCAGCCACCCATGGGTGGCCAGGCAAGTGGAAGGTGGCCAGGATCTGGAGCCAGAGCACTGCACGATGCGGCAGGAGCCTCCTGGCACAAAGTGACTATGGGCAGGACTGCGACGTGGGCTGCCCTGGGTGGGAGTGGTGGGGCTTGGCCCCACGCATAGCACCACAGGGGCAGCCGTGGGCCAGGCAGAGGGGGGAGGTGCACCATACCTGCATTGGCACCATACCGCCCATGTGGGCTCTGCTCCATGCTACTCCTGCCTTCCCCCACCTCTGGCCGGATCCCAGGACCCAGCACACAGGCAGCTCCACAAAGACATGCACATTCTCCCCCCCCATACCTATACGCACACCCTACTCCCCCAAACACAATATACAAGAGTACGGCTTTATTTTGAGATATTATGCAATCATCTCTATATACACTACTCAAAAAAACATAAATCAGGGCAATTTTTTTTAAAAATTAAAATATGTTATAGTAGATGTTTGATTTGTATATATGATTTTTTAATCTATAATTTGTTAAAATGATGTCTTCCAAAAGATTTTGTGTACTCACTAAAACTCGTTAAGTGGCCCGCCTGCCAAAATAATTGCCCACGCCTGTCATAGTATTACTATAACATTCCTAATAAATCAAGTCTTATTACAGTGTTATGGCTATTTTATACATTTAGGTTCTTGCTCTTGAAAATACATGTGCAAAATTAAGCTTGTGAGTAATCACAGAAAGTTAAAACCAGTAAGGCTGCTCTTGTTGAAAGTTAAGTTATGCCCATGAGCTTACAGGACCAGGTCTTAGGAGCATTCATATAAAGTCATATAAAGATTTTGTGTAAGCTGTTAGTTTTTGGCAGAAGTTCTGTAACTCAATTGCCTGCCCTTAGATTTGTTTTTTTTAAATAGGAAGTGTTGCAAAAATGGTTTGGTTATTTTTGAAAACAAAATAAGGAAAAAGTATGTTGTTCTTCACATGTATACAAAGGAGGCTTTTTTTTTGCTCTTTTTGGGAGGTCATTTATTGTTCTTTTTGCTTGTCTCGTGGGTCTGTGCTTTGGAGCTGGGACGTGGAATTTAGCAGTCAGAATTGCTGTGGTTATCAACCTTTTGCTGCTCTTGTGAATTACAGATCATAAGTCTTTGGTCAATTCATCACTGACCAGGAAAAATTGATTGAATTTAACAACTAGATTGTCCACAGTCAAAGCTAGAATGATAATAGCATAATGTGAACAAATCAGACTTTTCAAAATTCTTGTTGCCATGGAGCTTGAAGGTCTCTGATCTCTGCCTTAATGAGCAGATCAGTGGTTCCCAACCTTTTTGCTGAGTGGGCTGGATTGGCAGTGCCTGGTCTGGATCCAGCCAGTGTTCCTGACCTGGTGACTGGGCAGGCACGGTGGCACAGTCTGGCCACACAGAGGAGGATGTAGGGGGGGCAGGCTGGCCCCAACACAGCTCTCCAGGGGGAAGAAGCTTGACCCGGCTCATGGAGATGGAAAGGGTGTGCCCAGGCCCCAACCTGGCCCTGCAGAGAAGGATGTGGCATGGCTCAGCCCCAACAGGAGGGGAGGGGAGGGGGTGTAGTCAGGCTCCAACCCAACCCAATGGGGAGGGAAAGGGGTGTGGCCCTGCCCCGATCCAGAAGTGGACAGGGTGGCCTGGGGAAGTGGGTGTAGTTTGGCTTCAACCAGCTGCACAAGGATTGGGGTCTAGGCATTTGGCAGGGGGGAGGGTGGCCATATTAACAGCCTCTGCTCCCCTGGTATCAAACTTTGTGACCCATGGGGAGTCCCAGCGGACAGGTGCCATGGCTCTCTGGGCTGCATTTGGCCTGTGGGCCAGAGGTTGAGCACCCCTGGAGTGGATGATCTGCCCAAGACAGTGGATGGGTTTTGATATCCTTGTGCTTAACATCTAGGCTAGGGGTGGTCAATTATTTGGACTGGAGGGCTGCTTCAGGAGTTTCAGTGAGCTGTTGCAGGTTGCGGGGAGGGTTGGGTAGTTGGTCCTGTCCTGCCCCAAGCTGTCTACCCTGTACCCACCACTGGGGGCATTGGTTCCACAGACAGGGCATGAATTGCAGCTCTGTCCCAGTCACTGGCCCCATACTGTCACCACCCTCCTGTCCTGCTCCCATATGCCACTCCCTGCCTGCCTGCAGCCCTATCCCATCTGCCCAGCTCTGCATGCCCTACCCCCGAGGTTCCCAGGCCAGTCTTCATGGAGACTCCACCTTCCCACCCCACCTACTCTGTCTGACATCCCCATCAGTGACTGCGGAGTAGACTGGCAGAAGCAGCAGGGCAGAGTGAGCTGCCGCCAGACTGGGCTGCCAGGAAGCCCAGTCCATCTGCTGTGCTGCCCACACCTTGCTACGTACCTGGGAGCGGCAGAGACTGGCCGCACACGCCACAACCCAGGCTGCCTCCCACGTCTGGGCTGGACAGGGCCAAGGGACCAGCCGTGGGCCGGGTAAAATCCCTTAGTGGGGCAAATCTGCCCCTCGGGTGGTGTTTTGCTCACCCCTGATCCAAGCTAAAGATCAGTTCTGGGATGTGATCAAATTTATGGATTGGACCAGAGATGACCTATGGAAGTTTTAGGGAGGCAAATGAGAAGAT
Source organism: Alligator sinensis (assembly GCF_000455745.1). Taxonomy (NCBI): domain Eukaryota; kingdom Metazoa; phylum Chordata; order Crocodylia; family Alligatoridae; genus Alligator; species Alligator sinensis. The sequence continues at coordinate 1,341,636 of NW_005842344.1, forward strand.
GAGTGTTGGGGCTTTTATCTTTCCTGTCCATTCAACATGTAAAAAGTGTGTGTGTGGTAGACGTTAACAGACACACCCTGATCCTCAAGCATATAAATCTACCTGACCAACGCTGTTTATAGGACTGGAGCATTAAATAAAAAGATAAGAACATGAAAAATAAGTGAACAGTGTAGTTCAACTACTGTTACCAGAATAATTATAAAAACTTATGGGGGAGAGGAGGGGTGTATATGTATCTATGTATAATATAAGCTTATAAAAATGTTCCATAAGTATCCAGGGCATACAGTGTGCCCAAATTAGATTTTTCACTGTGTCATTTGTAGTTTCCTAGATTTCAAGTGTTACATTTATAACTAGCATAATAGATTTTTGTGAAGTGGTCCAAAAATTGTAATTCCAACTGATTTGTGTTATATTAGTGTGTGCTTTTTTGTCACTCCCTCAAAGTGGAAGTTATTTGATTATGATCCATTTTTGTTTGACTCTTTCTTTTTAGCTTTCCACTGGGAATCCATTGTATGAGACATATTACAAACAAGTAAGTTTTTAATACTTTAATTTTTTTTAATTTAGTGCTTCTCTTGCTTCCCATACTTCATTCCAGCTTCTCTTCCTCAGCTTTATGGTAACTGAATGTCAGTATTGCTCTAATATTGTCTGTCTAAGAAACTGGGAATTTGTACTTTTCCCCTCTTGTTTTTTGTAGTAAACTTACTTCAGTGAACTGTTAATGTTTGTGTTGCAGGTAGATCCCACATACACAGGGAGAGTTGGGGCTAGTGAAGCAGCTCTATTTCTTAAAAAGTCAGGTCTCTCGGACATCATCCTTGGGAAAGTAAGTTAAGTGTGTGCGTGTGAGAGAGAGAGAGAGATGTGGGGGCATGTGCATACAGTGTGTTATTGTTTTTATGCACCATGTTCCAAGCTGATATTCAATGGACTTTTTTCTGAGAGAGAGAGGGAGCAATACACTGTAGCTCCATATTTCCGAATTCAAAGTTAGCTATAGATCTGTTTTACCACCCAGAACATCACTAGACCAAAGCTCTGTTTTGGTGGACTTTTTGAAAGCCTCAAAAGGCCACAGCAAATAGAATGGTTGAGAATTGGGAAGGTGACAGGATAGTTAATGAGGAAGAGGGCCAAGAGAGTGCTTGAAAAGAGGCAACCTGGCATATAAGAAGACTTTTCTAAAAACATGAGTCAATGCGTTAGATGGCACTAAGACAGTATGACTGAAAAGAATGTAGGTACCACCAGAACTAAAACAGAGATACCTAGAGCCTCATAGACTAGTATAGTGATTCTCAACCAGGGTCCTGCAAAGTGCCATGCAATGTTAGCACTGCTAGGTGTGCAAACACCTGCACATGATTCACAAGATAACTCAGAGATTTGAGACAGAAAAACTACAAGGATCAGTGTAAATTTCTGAGGGTTTTTTTGCAACTTAAGAGTTGCTCTATTGGTTTTCTATAGTCAAAAAATAAATTAAAGCTATGACCTGGTATTTTCCAAGGGGTGCCTTGAGTCTAGTGAGGTTGAAAACCACTAGACTAGTAAAAGTAAAGTGAATCCGAAGGAAAGAGACAGGACGTTATCAGAGACAATATACAAAGATGAGATTATGTATAGGAAGCAGCAGTAGAAGAAAATGTCTTCAGCAGCCATATTTGTACAGATCTAAAGATGGGAGAAGTGAGAATCCAGGATAAAAAGATATTTACAGTAATCAGGGTGAGAAATGATCAGTGTTTGGATAAAGGCCTTAATAGTGCATGATGTCAGAAGAGGGTAGATTTTAAAGCTATTAAAGGTAGAAGGGCCAGAAAATAGTTGCAGTTCTTGTTGCCCTGTTGGAAAGTGCTCAGACAATATGGTGGTGATAGTACTATAACAACTAAATAGAAAGTAAGAAACCAGGCACCAGGACAGAAGAGTTAATGACTGACTAATTATTCAATAAGGCGAATAAACTTTTAAAAAAATTATTTAATAAAGTATTAGAAAATTGCTTCCTCTCACTTGCCTGCAGATTCAGGACTACAGCATTTTGAAACGGTAATCGCCTGCAGAATAGGGAGTTCAGGAAAATGCTGGATCATAATTTTTTGTGTATTGTTTGTGATATGATGCTGCAAGAGAGAATCAGATTTGGTGTGGGTCAGAGCTTCTTGAAGGCATTGACTTAATTGAGGTTTGGATTAGAAATTGTGTGAAGGAGAAGCAGATTTTAAATTAAAGAGCATTTTGTTTTTTAACTTACATTTTGTTAATGATGTAAAAATTTAATCTTTGTAGTTCAGATGTTGAAACTTCCAGCAGACAATTCAAGTATGAATGCTTGATATTTGAACTCCCCAACATAATGAATTTTAGAGGCTGATTTTTATTATCTGTTTTTTTCATAGATATGGGATTTGGCTGACCCAGAGGGTAAAGGATACTTGGATAAACAGGTATAAAAAATATCTAGCATAGATTAATCTGATGGCTCTAGAATTTGGGTTCTGATTCAGGAAATCATTTTTATTTAGAATATCACTTTAAGCAAGTCCTTAAACCCCTTTCAAGTTAAGTGTGTTCTTGCATATTTTACAGTATCAGGGATTTTTTTCCCCAATACTTCTCAAAGCCAAATGTGTGTGTGTGTGTGTGTGTGTATATATATATATATATATATATATGGTAGGTATATCTATATCTACCATTCAAGAGTAGTGTAATTAGAAAGTTTTAATAAGAGTAAACTGGAGACATTTCCATTGGTAAGATTTTATATAATTGAATTGGGGGGTCATCTTAAATTCACCTCGTCCCTGTCTCTGCAGCAGGGAAAGTAGAGGTTGAGGATCAGGCGGCAAGACCCCCACCCCTTGGTTCCCAGTCTCTTACCCCCTTAATCTGTGCCTGCGCCTGGCTGCCTGTCCCCCAGCTGCTTACCGTCTGCAGTGGCTCCAGCTCCAGGACAATTAGCAGTGGCCTCAGCCTTGACCCGGCTCAGCCAGGCAGAAGCAGCAGTTGCTGCAGCAGCTCTGGGCTGCACCAGGGCCAGAGTAGAAACTAAGTGGGGGGTGGGGAGAGGAGCAGGCAGCAGGAGGACGGGCTGTGCGGTCTCCCCCATACTCCCTCCAAGTCCCCCACCATATAATCTCCCCTGCTCTTCCCCTTTCATGTGCCCCTATCCCTGCAGCCCCCCCACCCCATCCCAGCCAAGGCAATGGATTGTCTCCAGGGGAAGTGGAGGGTGGGAATCTCCTTTTGGATTTGAATAAATACATTAAACCAACAGGATGGAATGAGAGTATAATTAGTTGAACATCCCTGCTCCTGTGCTTTCACTTAGCCAAGTTACCTTTACCATTTTATAAAAAACAGTATATAGATGATTCTGCTTAAAAATAATTATTTAGCCTAGTTCCTTGCTTCAGTAGAATACACTGAGTTTCTTTGTCCATTGAATTTTTAGGGTTTCTTTGTTGCATTGCGACTCGTAGCATGTGCACAGAATGGCCATGATGTTACCTTGAGCAATCTAACTTTGACTGTGCCACCTCCTAAATTTGTAAGTAACTTTTAAATTCAGAAATTAAACTTAAAAACAGAAAAAGAAACCTAGAATAGTCTTTTCTACCTTACAAATTGACTACTAGTAGCTAGACACAGATTGTAAGTTCTTTGAGGAAGGGTCCTTCTTGGTTTGTGTGTATATAGAACTTAGCACCACAGGGAACTTGTCCATGCCTGAGTCTTGTAGCGGTGGGAGTAATACATATTAATCTGACATTTTAATTTGTTTTTCTATTTGCATAAAACATACAAGAGTGACCCCCGTCCTCCCACATGATGGCAAAATGTATATGTGTATATATTTCATATGTATAGATACTTCTAAGAGAATTAGGCAATAAAAAGAAAGTTGACGTGTGATAATGTTATGTTGTAATCTTGTTCTGTTTTATTTTACTTTTAGCATGAAAGTGGTAGCCCCTTATTGATCACTCCTCCTTCAACAGAAAGTCACTGGGCTGTTAGGGTAAGTGTACAGGACAGTACATTTGCATCCAATCTTTGCATGTAAAAGGTGTCTTTTTGTTAATGTGATTATTTTCTTGTTAGCAAAATTATATTTTAGACATTGGAAAACCTTTCTATTATAGAAGTAGACTTGGGCACATGGGACACACAATATTAGTATGTATTTTATAGTTGTTATAAACTTCTGTCAACATTTGACATAATATTTTGTTAAGAGATATTGTTAGTCAAGATTGTGTTCTCAGAGCCTTGTTTTGTTTAGCTTTTTTGCATGAATTGACAGATAGAATGGAACGCATGCTCAGAAAACGTTTGGACTTAGAGCCACCTGTAGATCAGTGAAGATCTTTACCAAATCCATCTCCATGTGTGGTCTGTTTGAAACTTGAGTCCATCACTGCCTTGGCGCGTAGTATTTTTTGCCCGTGTTCTGGTTTCATAGAACAGAGTAGTTTGGAGTGTAATTTGTGAATTTTAAATTTTGATTATAAACTTAAAATTAAATTTCTTTTTCTGGATGATATATGATCAAATTATTTTAAAAACACATTTCCACATTGCACAGTATAGTCTAAGGTAGGGAACAATATTGCTGAAAATAACAGTTCTTAGTAAAGTAGATGATTTCTGAAAGTTGCATAGTTTAAAATCTGGGCACAGAGATGTTAAACACAATCATTTGTCTTTCCAGTCTGCTAAAGAAACTTTATTGTATATTGTGCATCAGTTTTGCTACTATGATATAATCCCTTTTTGAAACTTCCAAAAACTTCTTCTCATGCAGAGAGAATAATCTCCAAAAGTTATTGCCACGACTTTTAAAACTAAGTACAATAGAGTGCTTAAGGTGTATAGCATGAAAACTTGAAAGATAAAATGATAGATTACTGACCAGTCTCTGAGTTTTTGCAAGATCTCTTTTTTGACACTCACACAGGCACACTTTTTTACTTATTCAGGCTATTTCTTACCAACTAGGTGGAAGAAAAAGCAAAGTTTGATGGTATTTTTGAAAGCCTTTTGCCAGTAAATGGCTTACTTTCAGGAGACAAAGTAAAACCAGTACTGATGAACTCAAAACTACCTCTTGATATCCTAGGAAGGGTAAGTATCCCATAAGTGTTACCTAGATCCTCCTTTAACTTTGGTTTTGTGAAATTAAATACTTAATGTAATTGGTCATAATAGCAGTAGTTTAAATACAAGCAATATTTCAAATATACGCCTTCCTTGTTAAAGGCTGGCAAAAGTTAAGCTCTTCAAATCATTATTTAGGCAATTATGTAAGTGGTCCATTTTTAAAAATCTGTGTGTTAATTTGTATTTTCACTGTTTTAAATTTGTTTCTGAACTCTTATATTGTGTCTAAATTACTATAGGTCTGGGATCTCAGTGATATTGATAAAGATGGACACCTGGATAAAGATGAATTTGCTGTGGTATGTCTTTGTTTCCAAAATAGCACTGGTGAGGCTTCCATTTTGGGCACAGAACTTCAGAAGAGAACTTGACAAATTGGAAGGAGTCCAGTGGAGAGCAACAAATATTTGTAGAGGCCTAGGAAACGTGACATACAGGAAAACTGTGGAAGAACTGGGATTATTCAGTCTGCAGAAGAGAAGACGGAGTGGGGATTTGATAAAAACCTTCTAATATATGAAGGATGGTTAGAAAGAGAATGGTGATGGAGTATTCTTTGTGGATGCAGATACAAGAGGAGTCTCAAATTGCAAAAATGGAAATTTAATTAGACATTAGGAAGAACTTGTTCCCTATGAAGGTAGTTAAGCATTGAAACAGATGACCTAGAGAGATTGTGGAATCTCCATCCTTAAGAGCCTTTAAGAGCAGGTTAGACAAATGTTTATCTGAGGTGGTTCAGGCAGGATCATCCCTGCCTAAGCCTTGAGCAGGGTGTTGTACAAAGTGATCTCCTCAGGTCCTGTCCAGTTCAATTTTTTTCTATTAAATTTACAGAAAGTTTGACCACGTAAATGTGTGCCATTGCTTCCTGAAATTGTTTGTTGTTACAGCTTCCTCTTTTCTGGCCTCCTGTTGCTCACATTGTCCTTACTCTGAGTCGTTCAAAATATAGCTATTAAAATGCTGTTCCTCCTTGAAAACCTCTGCTGACTATTACTTACCAATGTTTAAACCCTTACATTCCTGACCATCTATATGTTTCTTGTGGCCTATATCTCTTTTCTGTCGTGTTCTTTCTCTCGTGTTTAGATATGTGCTATTTGGAATTTTGTGTGTGTTCCTCTTTATTAACATGTTTTATAGATGGATTTTGCCTTTACCGTTGCAGGCAATGCATTTGGTTTATAGAGCTCTTGAGAAAGAGCCAGTTCCTTCAGTATTACCCCCATCACTTATTCCACCTTCCAAAAGAAAGAAGGCACCTGCTTTTCCTGGTGCAGTTGCTGTTCTCCCTGCAAGCCCTCCACCTAAAGACAGCCTTCGTTCTACTCCATCACATGGCAGTGTAAACAGCCTAAATAGTACAGGGAGTTTGTCTCCCAAACACAGCATCAAACAAGCACAGGTACAAGTTTCATGTTTTGTTTTTAATTTTATTTGCAGGGAACTACAGAATAATTAAACTACTTCTTGCTGGATAATTTTTCTCCCTAATGTTTGTTGAAAAGCACTCAGTGACAAAAGGGTGGCTAGAACAGAAAATTGTAGGTTGTATTTGTCACAACACTCTGTTCAACATTACCTTTAAGTGGTATGATTAGCAGTTTGGGCTTGTGCCAGAAAAATACTAATTCTGCTTCAGCCCTAGCACCAAAGGAGGAATGAATCTGCACCTGAGACTCAAATATGGATCTCTACCTTTGCAATGTGGAGCCCTGATACTAACAATTCCTCTCAGCCTACCTATTCCGTGTATAAATAAGAAACATGGTTTTTGACAGAATCAGTTTATTCCTAAGATTGTCATATATGTTATAAATCCTAAAACATTAACGAAGGGAAGAGAAATGTCTGTATGCTGGTGACAAACTTAATCGTACAAGATGCTGAGCACCTCCAGCTGCAGTGGGTTTGTATCTGGCATGATTGAACCCAGGTGTACATTTGATTTTTGGCTAAATTAATAACATTTATTTTTACAGCCATCTTTGAATTGGGTGGTACCAATGTCTGACAAAATGCGATATGATGAAATCTTCTTAAAAACTGATATGGACATGGATGGTTATGTGAGTGGTCAAGAAGTGAAGGATATTTTTATGCACTCAGGACTTTCTCAGAATCTCTTGGCACACATATGGTAAGGTTTCATCTCGAGTTCTGTCTTCTTTGCCATAGACAGAATCTGAAACTAACAGTTCCCTTGCTGACATTTACATCTATTATCTTTTGTATTTTTAGTATTTTTTACTGTAGGACAGATAATATTTTTCCCTTTTTTTTCTCTATACAGATTAAGACCTTGCAAATTAGGCAGCATTAGAGTCCTGTGCCACTTTGAAAATACACGTCCCGCCTTATTTTGTCATTGTAATGATAGGCATATCTTGCAGTGGGTGCTTCTACTTTATACACCAGTTCATTAAGGGTGAGAGGGTGGTGATGATGACTTGAAGATTCCTGTCAATCAACTGGCTAGAAGTGTGTGTGTGGGGGGTGGGATCCAAATATTGTTAGCTAAGTGTTTTAAGAAAAGATGTCCTATTTTTATAGAATTGTCCCAGTAGGGTAATGGATGCTAAGGCCAAAACAAACAAAAAAAATCAGTCTGTTTGTTTCTCAGATTCCATTGTAACAACAGCAGATATTCAATTTATAAGACATTTTGACTTATAATAAGACTAAACAATTCCTAACAGGGCCTTGGCAGACACAAGACAGATGGGAAAGCTAAGCAAAGATCAGTTTGCCTTAGCCATGTATCTCATTCAACAGAAGGTCAGTAAAGGGATTGATCCTCCACAAGTGTTGTCCCCAGATATGATCCCTCCTACAGAGAGGAGTACTCCCATACAAGTAAGTAATTGTTTATTAATAGACATATTGCTCTATTTTTACCTTTGTGTTCTGAAAGTAACTAGTTTGGAGAGTTTATTAATGTTCTAATTTATATCTTGTTACACATCACAGTGTAAAATTTAAGTTTAGAAGAATTGTTGCCTATCTTCTGCTGTTTAACCAAGATTCTGGAATATATATATATTACATTAATTGGTTAGGAATTGAGAAATTCCCGTTGGATTACGTTTCTGTTGACTCATTTGTTTCAGAAATTAAACCAGTTTCAGAGACCGTATCTTTTGCTAGGAAACATTCCTGTTGGGCTGGGAGAGGATAAGACTCTTGAACCATGTTAAGTGGTGGTGATATGCTGCCCATTCTAATTCTGTTTTAGAGAAATCCCTTTCAGCATCAGGATGATGGGTTAAGTCAGACCACTCTTTCTTTTGTCTTTCTTTTTTTTGTGGGGGGGAGGCCAGGGGAGGTGGAGGCTAGGCAAATCCAGATGGCTGAAAGGTTAGTAGTATTAATGAAAATCTTGTCTGTTTCAGCCATATTTCCAAAGCTGAACTGTTCATTCACTGTTTTGTCACAGCCTTTCTGATTATCCTTTCAACGTTAAGTGCTTTTTGAAAATGTTACTGCTATTGGAGTCCCTTTTTCAAAAGTGACTTTGGGTGCTTAGCTGCTTGTTGTTTTTGAAAATAGAGTTTAGGCCTTCAATGGTTTTAGCCAAAGTCTGACACATGCGATGGATCTCTCTTCTATAGATGGCCAATACTACAGATAATAAGTGAAATGGAGAGGTTGACTCTAAAAGCAGCATGGAGTAGAGAGACCTGTGCCAAGACAAACAGGGCAACTTTAACCTTGCTTCATTCAGGGTTATTTAGGATGGTTTAGTCAACTCATATTGCTACAGAAATGTGTAGCTATAGCAGTTGGATCATAACAGGTGATGCACACTACAAAGCAACAGCTCTCTTTTCCCTTTTAAAGTTGTTAAAAAGTATGTTTGTCCACCCCTAAAATTAATGTAATAAAAAGAACTCTGCAGTATGTTGTGTTAAAAAAGTATTTAAATATCACAGGTCTTCAGAATATCAAACCAATAAGGAAAACTAAAGGTACCTACAGATATTTAGCGGCCACAGACTAACTCATGGCAGTTTACGCAAAGCGCCGTGAATTAGAGGGCTACCCCCTTACCCAACAGATGTTCACCTGTTGGGTCAGGGGGGGCTCAGGCTTATCTGCATTGGCCCTGGCCAGCAGGAGGGGGCACTCCAGCAGGCTCCGAGGTGGTTGCTCCCCAGGCCCTACCCTCTATCACCGGTGGAGGAAGGGGGAGAGAAAGGGAGCAGCATGCAGCTGGCAGCTGGGCAGTGCCTGGCCGGAGCTGGAGGGAAGCTCGGGGTAGAATGGAGTCCCCTTGCCTCGTGGGGCCAATCCCTCCCAGATACTCTGGCTGGTGCACTGGGGGAAGCCAAGCTGAGCCCATGAGGTGGGGAGGCTCTGTTCCACCCTGGCCCTCTTTCCCCCCACCCACTTTGCCCATGGCAAAGCTGAGCTGGCAGCTTCTGCTGCCACTGTCAAGAGGCCCAGGGAAGGGAGTCTCCCTCCCTGGCAGGCCCCCCAGATACCCCAGCTGGGGTATTGGGGGGGGAACTGGGCCAGGGCCACAGGTAAGGGATCCCTTCCACCACCCCTGTCCCCCTCCCTCCCCTGCTGACAGCCTTGGGGGCACAAGAGCACCAGTGCAGCCCTGCAAAGGCGCTAAAAATGAACCCTTGAGAGAACACAAGTTCCCTAAGGTGCTGTGTTCTATATCACCTTCAGCTAATAGCTAATTTGATGAGGATTCATTTTTCATGTGATTGGCCATTTTAAAAGCACTCTGCAGCCATACATGTGTATTGTGTCATGGCTGTAGCATGCTTTCAGGGGCCCAATCACACAAAAAATGCATTGTGTGTAAATGCGCTAAGAAGAATCAGTTTGTCATTCCCTCATAAACACTGTTACTTTTTAGAGGGCTAGAAACATTTTACTCATGAACTTTAGTCATAAATCCCAAGTCTCCTCAGTGACTTTATTAAAAGTTTGCATGCCACAGAGGTAAGGAGAAAGCCTTCAGTCTGGCCCCTTCACTTCCATAATGAATGCTTCTCACTGAGGGATATGAAAACTTCACTGTTTACGGCGGAACCCGGGGAAGAGCACTTTGTGTCCAAAAGGTAGTCTTTCTATTCCATCTATATAGTTTGTTCAATAAAAGATATTAATGAAAAAACTCTCTCGCTGTAGGAGATGCCCAAATGCTGCTTTAAAGGAAATAGGCATGTTGAAATCTGCATGTCTTATACTTAGAGAAGGGTACAGACTTGAAATACTTGAGATGAAAGAATGGGCCCAATTAAGTCATTGGGAGTTTTGCCATTTTCTTGGAGAGGGACAGGGCAGGTTATGTTCCTTGAATTTTAATCCTGCCACAGCCATTGATTTATACTCTGAACATGTGGAGGTCCCTTATCTTCTCTGTGCCTCAGTTAACCATCTATTAAATATGGATTGATAATATGCTCCTACCTCAAGGAGGGCAAGCTCAGTACTATGTAGAGTGCTTTGATGTCCTGTTATGGAAGGTACAAAGTGAGGTGTGGTCTTAACTCTGTCTCAAGTTTTTTGTAAAAATTGCATCCTGGTTGTTAATTTGCTTTGTAAGGGAATATTTTGTTTTTTTTCAGGATAGCTCAAGTTCTGTTGGGTCAGGAGAATTTACAGGAGTAAAAGAACTTGATGATATTAGTCAAGAGATAGCACAGCTACAAAGGTAAACTTAGTGAACTGTTAAAATATTCTGACCATTATTCTGAATCCCAATAATGGAAGATCTTCCTTCCTAAGGAAAGCTCTGTACAAAATTACGTGTTGTGTAATGTGTATTGTTTCAAATCTTTATATATAGTTTTTTGAAATATCTTAAAGAAAAGAATCCTCCATGAAATAATTAAAATGTTGCATCTATTCCTGCCATATCATAGGAAATTAGGTATCGTGCAGACTTGTTATTAGTTACAGTCGTCCTCTCTTCCCTCATCTGTTGTTAGTATATATTGGTCTTGTCACTATTGTCAGTTACGTACTGGTTGTGATGAAAGAGGCCATTTTGTGCCTAGCTACAAGTAATATCAAACGGTTGTCACTCGGATTGACTTTTGGTTTTAATGGACATTCACTTCATACTGTTGAACATGTCTTCTGGTTATGCTTACCAAATAAGGAGCTGTGCATTCATTATTGAGTATGGCACAGTGGGTTTTTTACTACTTCTCTCCCTTTCCCTCCATTGCGCTTGGAGTGTGTAGTTCATTTGGTAACGCATTTATGTGGTGTCATTTTATTTTGGTTGTTTTGTTTTGTTTTTTTATTTAACAAGAAACTATTGGAAATGGGACCCTAGCACCTTTTACGTAGTTGAGTCCAGCTGTCTGTTTTATTTTTTTATAGCCTAAGTCAGTGATTCTCACCCAGGGTGCCATGAGATCCTTTCAAGAATCCCATGCAATGTTAGCATTGTTAGGTGTGCAAACATGATTCACAAGGTAACCAGAGATTTCAAATAGGATTTCATAATGTTAAAAACATTCCGACCTCCTTGGGGTCTTTCTGAGTTCTTTACAACAGAAGAATTGTTCTGTTATTTTTCTGTAGTCAAAAAACAAGTGAAAACTAAGAGTTGGCATTTTCTGATGGGGGCCTTGAGTGTAAAAAAGGTTGAAAACCAGTGGCCTGATTGGTTTCTTCTGAAATCTGACTGATGTAACTAAAGTACATTTTGCATGATCTACAACTTTGCTGCTCACTTACATGAAACAATGAATTTCTAAACTTTAAAACAGTTTAGTACATGGCACAGGTGTATTTTGTTTTGCTTACAACTGATTGTTACTTGACCATTGGTGATATATTGTCTTTTGAATGTAACAATTCCTAGGCAAGTGGTTCTCGACCTTTTGAGACTCAAGGCCCCCATCTGAAAATGCCAGCTCCTAGCTTTCAATCACAAGAATGTTTGTTCTTCCCACAGAGAAAAATATTCACTAGAGCAGGATATTAGAGAAAAGGAGGAATCAATTAGACAGAAAACCTGTGAAGTTCAGGTAAAAACTTTGGATTTTCATTACTGATCTTTCTTTCAATGATACTTCAAAGTCTTCCTCGTCACCATCCCTCTCCATCCCACTCTTCTTATGTATTTCCTTGGGCATATTTTTTCTCACAGTGGGGAAATTTATGTAATCTCATTTAACGTGTAGCAATGATTTTATTTTTCTGTTTGCTATAGAGAATTTATTTTTTTATGCTGCCTAATGTAAAACACAGGTAGTATAGGCACAGCTGAAATCATGTCTTTATTAATGCTTTGCTAATACCTTTATTTTAAAAGTATCCTTCTAATATTCTAAAACTCGTGTTCTGAAAATCAATGTTTAAAACATTTGACATGCAGGCTTTCTTGTCACTCTGTCCTCCTACTGCATGGACATTGATTTGTTATAAAGGATTACAGTAGTACTGAAATGCTGCCATGTTATTTCCCCACCCCCCTTTCTTTAGGAAAAAACACTGATGCCTTTGGGTGGTGGGAAATTCTGAATTTAACAACCTTAGCAGTCTTCCTTTAAATTTAATCATTTGTATCAGAGCCTCAGTTAAATGTAACCTGTCCAAATTGTGGAATATTTCTCAGGAACTGCAAAATGATTTAGATAGAGAAACAAGTAATTTGCAAGAGTTAGAAGCTCAGAAACAAGATGCTCAAGACCGCCTGGATGAAATGGACCAGCAGAAAGCCAAACTGAAAGATATGCTAAATGATGTGAAGCAGAAGTGCCAAGAAGAAACGCAAATGGTGAGTGTACATTAATTTTGGAGGAGGTCCAGTATATTGTCTCTATGGCAGAAAACTATTGGAGATTCTATAAGAATTTCTTACATTGCTTACTCATTTTGAGCTTAATGGCCTGTACTGCACAAATATAAAAAGGTTTAAAGCAAGCATTCTGTTAACCTGAATAGCTTTCATGACAGCCTTATATATTTATTCAATATAGTATGTGAATATGGGTTGACACAGGCGGCAGCTGTGTGGTACATAAGCCCTGGCACTCAGTAAAGGGAGTTGCAGAGAGGTTAGGTTAGAACCTCTGCCATCATGGAGCAGAGTAGTGGCAGTTGTCAGGTGTCATTGCCAAGAGCCAGGTTAACCCTTCCCTGGCCTGGCAGCCACCATCAAATTCAAGGCTTTGGATCCTTGCTCTCCATATGAAATAGCAGCGATTGAGGGGCCAGGGTGGGCCTAACCTGACTTTTGGTGGTGACCCCTTTCTCACAGCATCATCCTGCCCTGCTCTACTCCATGTGGCCAGAGACTCTGAACACTCCCACCTCCATTCTGGCACCTTAACGAAGTCTTATGAGATATGGGCTGCACCCTAAATCAGGACAGCACCCTGGTTAAGAATCACTGGTTTAACGTAGTGGAATTTGAATTAATCATAAATGTTACATAACAATGCCATATTTGTTTTTGTGTCTATGCTAAAGTCGGTGCTGTATTGTAACTTTCAGATTTCATCACTGAAAATGCAGATTCAGTCTCAGGAATCAGATTTAAAATCACAGGAAGATGATCTAAATAGAGCAAAAACAGAGTTGAATCGCCTCCAGCAAGAAGAAACACAGCTAGAGCAGAGCATCCAGGCAGGAAAAGTTCAACTTGAAACAATAATTAAATCTTTGAAGTCAACACAAGAAGAAATCAATCAGGTAGTTTCCATAGTCTTCTGTGCACGTCTTTGTCTTGTTTAAAAAATAATAGCTTAGAAAAAAAACCAAATTGTACCTGTGAAGTGCACACATCAAGAGGAATAAGCAGATATATAATTATATGGATCTTGTACTGTTGCCTGCTCATTAGATTCCCAGTTCATGTAAAATTTGAGTCTGGAAAATAACTAGGAATTTGCAGTGGCTACACTATCCTCATGCAAAGTGACTCCTACTTCTCTGGAGCCATGAAGAAACCAAATTCTGTAGTTACTGCACTGTTTAGATTGTAAGCATGAAAACACTATTAGAAAAATAGCTAGTAGCATGTTCAACAGCTGTATGTCTAATCCTGTATGATGCTGAATTATTTTTCATCATTTAGGCAAGAAGTAAGCTTTCTCAACTTCAAGAGAGTCACCAAGAAGTCAATAAAAGTATCGAACAATATAATGAAGCTCTGAATGGGATTCATGGTGGAAGCATGACAAATTTAGCAGACATAAATGAAGGAATTGCACAGAAAGAAAGAGGCAGTTTTGGAGCTATGGTAAAGATTGAATAAAAATGCTTGAATTTAAGCTTCACACTCAATAGATTTGTGCCCTAAACTGAGAACGTAAAAAGATGTTATTTGTCTTTGTGATCTTAATAGCCCCTTTGATCTTAGAAAGATGTCAGCCTCTAGTGCTATGCTTTGAAGACTAAATCTCTCTCCTAATAAAGGGGTTTCTGCCCAGAGTTAACACTTCTCTTTAAGTGTTTTCAAGGGTTTCTTTTTGCCGAAAACACACTGAACAAGACAGAAAGGGAGAGTTTTTTTTCTGAATGATTATTAAGCTAGTATGTGAAATAACTTGCTGTGCATAATGCATTAAATGCTAAACCTGCAATGTCATATTTACAGTGAGGTTTGCAAGCTGGGTTTGACTTGACAAAGAGACCTCAGCTAAACATGACTGTAACATTTTATTTCTAGTGAACATCAATTCTTGGAATTTGTCAGTAGAATTATAAAGGGAAAAAGCATAGCTCTACAAATACACTCTCCTCCCCCCTCCTCCCTTCCTTTTGTCAGCATAGTTTGTACCAGTTCTTCAAATAAAACAAGCTGAGCCAACAGAAGGACTGTCTTGCTGAGATTTGCTGTATCTACACTAGATCTATGCTGACTTTTTACACTCCGGACTGAGAGGGAGAGGTGGTGGGGGAAAAAAATTAAACCAGGCCTTATTTTATGGCCTGTCAGATTTCTAGTGTAAGCAAAATAGACAGTTTGACTGTTTGGTTTTAAATCCCAGTACAGCTGTTCTCAGAGTCCTTCAGGCACCTAGGAATATAACTTCCTCAACAGTTGTTCCTGTTCCTCTTTTACTAATGGGTTTCTTTTCCTCACCTCACTTTTTTTTCTTTTTCTTTTTTCTCTCTTTTCTTTTTCTGAAGTAGCTACACTAGTTTCTGCTTTCCAGTAAGGCATGAGTTGTATGTTTACACACTTCAGCTAAATAAATACATAAATATAGGCAAAAAAAGCTTATCCAAAAAGGATAATACGTGGATTCTGTCCTTGGCTACCCTTCAGATATTCCTAACATGATCTTCCTCTCATTCGTTATTTTATTTCAGATGTATATTCTGTTCCATATATTCCTTAGGAATCTTAAGAACTTGTCATGTTGATTTACTTTGGGTATCTGATATTTATTGGGTGTTTACTAAATTATATAAATTGTACTTATGCAAGAGGTAAGGGTTTCTTCGGGTGATATATTTTATTGGATGAACTGTGTAGTTGTGATAAAGTTACACAAGCTTTTGAATCCAAGACAGTCTTCCTCAGGTCTCTCATTACAGAGAGCCAGGCAGCCAATAAAAGTACCACCCTAAGAAATCCTTGCCTCTCTCAATTTCTGGACTTCACAACTACAATATCACTCTTACACTACCATAAGCTATACTTACTCATTTATAACGTTGCATATTTATTTCTCCAGCTGTTAATCACTGTCACAGTCATATTTTGTTCAGGTCTCCTTGCCAGTCAAACTCCTCTTGCAAACCTTTCTGTCAAGAAGAAACTACAGGTTTATCATTTAATACACTATGTATAGTAAGTTGTTATTTCATACACTAGTCTAATAATCATTCAGAAAGAATTCCATCCTTCTGCCTTGTTCGGTTTGCCTTCTGTAAAAGGAACTTTTGAAAACGTTTAAGAAGGAAAAACTAACTTTGGACAGAAACTCTCTTATTAGAAGATAAATTTGGTCTTAAAAGGTCATTCGCAGCAGTCATTTTTGCTTGAACAGATATTGGCAAGGAACATTTCAAATTGAAGTCTCTGGAATGGTGCTTTTGTATTACTAAGCCTGAGAACTACTTGAGGAAAACTCTAATTCATGTTTGTAGAAAAATGTTTAAAGTACTTAGGCCTCTTTCCTGTTTCTTAATCCACTCTTCCTCTTATGTTTTTTCTTTTGCTGTTGAGAAGATTTAATTTTCACTTCTTCATTTGTGACTACTGTGAGAGGGGAGATCCCTCAGTGTATTAGGCAGCTTACAGACTTGGGAGAAAAAAACCCTAGCACTTTACTTTAAGCTCACCATGCCCCCGCACCAGGCACACTGCATGCCCAGAAGAGGCATTGCATTAGTTTGACCTGGCTCAACATCTGTATAGATCCCGCACTTCAGCAGGGCTTTTTGGCGCTTTTATCTAATAGTTGCTTGAATCGGCTTTAGATAAAAGCAATAAAAGATATCAAATTCACCCAAGGAACCTTGTCTGCCATTGTAGTGCACAGTCTATACAGATGCTGGGGAGCTGCGTCAAACTAAAGTGCTTCCTCTTCCAGTGAAGTGCTGGGTTTTTGTTTTTGTTTTCCTGTCAGCAGCCTTAGGCTGTAAGAACATGGTGACACTGGTGGTTAGCACTAAATATTTATTAGGTGGGGTGAAAGGCCTCAATCAGGAGTGGAGTTCTATTGTTCTAAGTGACAGATTCTTATCTATGCAAATACAGCAAGCAGTACAGTGTGCAGTTGCAGTGATGAAAGTTTTGTTTTTAGAATTTGTCAGTGCTGTAGATTGAACTGTGCTAGCAGCAATCATACCTACTTAAAAAAATTAAGCTATCCATGACATTTGATGACCATGTTAAGAGAGAGAGTTTCCAGCATGGTTTGGGTAGTGCATCCTTTAGAAGGAAATCCCTGTTCATGCTTGTCAGCTGAACTGTCCTAACCCTGTTCTTAAAAGATTTATCATTGTGGTTCTTCCCACACTTATGAACTAGGTGGGGATCCTTATTTAGGGATCTGTGGAAAGGTCTTGGAAAAGTTATTCTACCTGAACGTGTGAAAACCCCGGAGGATGACACTTTGGAAAGATTTGTGGAGACTTTTGAGAAATTAATTTAACAAAATCATGAACAGCTTACCACAAGTTGTGTTCTATATGTAGACTTTGATTTTATTTTTCTTTGTAGCTTCAAGCAGTATATTTCTAACACTTGCTTCAGCTTACTGATAATTTGTGGTTTCCTGAAGATCATTCTGAATTTTGAATATCGTTGAACAGGATAAAGATTATGTGGGAATTCTACTTATTGGATCATTCAGCCTTTTAATTTTGGTAAATCATAATATTTCTCTTTTAATTCTAGGATGATCCATTCAAAAATAAAGCCTTGTTGTTCAGTAATAACACACAAGAATTGCATACAGATCCATTCCAGTCAGAAGATCCTTTCAGATCTGATCCATTTAAAGGAGCTGACCCTTTCAAAGACAGTAAGTGACTTGATGGCTAACACAAAAACTAGAAGAGTCAGGGTTTTTTTTTCTTTTTTACAACTTTGCTAATCCTTTTAACTAACTGACAAAATACAATATATTCTTCTTTATCTAGGTGATCCATTTCATAATGATCCTTTTGCAGAACAACCACCTGCTTCAGCAGGTAAAAGTTTTTCAGTTGATGAGATTGACAGGATAGAATTTGTAACCAAATGTGAAGGTGTAAAGACAGCAGCTGGCTTTCTGTGGCTTCAGGTTTTACGTTTAAATTGGAAGGCCTATAGAATTGTTTGTGGGATGTTTTGTGCAGGGAAAAAGGGGAGAAGGTTTTAAATATAGTAGGT
>NW_005842344.1:1359667-1360981 GCF_000455745.1 Alligator sinensis
AGAGGGGACAAGTTGTTAAATAATGTATGTGTAATATTACTAAATGTAGTTTTGTAACGAATGTATACGCCACATATAGAAACAATTACACTAAAATCCCTGTTATCTAGCATTTGAGTAACCGGAACACGCTATTAACTGGAATTTCCAGCTGGCTGGCCAGACGCAGGCTCGGGGGTGGGAAGCTCACACATCGCTGCCAACCACCCCGTGCTGCTGCTGCTCCACATGTGGCTGCCTTGGGTAAAACTGCTGGCCTCGGGTAACCAGCATTTTAGATACCTGGCACCCCCCATTCCCTCCACTCATGCTGGATAACAGGGATTTGACTAATTGGGATGTGAAGTAAACAATTACTTTTTTAGAGTAGAAATTAATACTTCATGAATAAACTAAAAATAGAAATATGGGATTGTTCCCTGCACCAAATTTTCTAGTATTTTTACTTGTATAATTACATTTTCTTTACTTAATGGTTTTTTGGTAGATCCATTTGGAGAGGATCCATTTAAAGAAAGTGACCCATTTCGTAGTTCAGCCCCTGATGATTTTTTTAAGAAACAGGTGAAGAGTGATCCATTTACATCTGATCCGTTCACAAAAAATCCCACAACGCTCTCGAAGGTAGGCATTTTTTTTAAGTCTGCGCATAATAAACTTTCAGTACTCTGAGGCTAATATGTTGTCTAAAAGACTTAACAAAAGTCCCACGCAGCATTCTCTTAAGTCCTATATTAGGTGACAGGCACAGCTTCTCTCCTTATATTGTGTGTGCATTTGTTTCCCAAGTGATCTCTTCAGTTCCTTCCTACTTACTTATAGGGCAGCATTTGCCAACTTTAGTGTCTTAGCATCACACATAGAATAAGTGGTCAGATTTTTAGAGTGCACAAAAGTACCTCCAGCTACCATTGACTTAAAGATAAATTGTGTGTGCATGCTACCTCTGAAAATTAAGCCATTTTCATTTAAGACTGTAGGTGAATTGAGTGCCTAACATTGGACACTCATGTTTGAACATTTTGACCATAGAAGCTGTAGGTTCTCTGTTTTTTTGCATTGGAGAGTAGTATCAGCTTTATTTCACTGTGAGGTCCCCTGCTCTAGAATCTCATATGCTCATTCAAATACTTGGCTTTGTCTGCAACCCATAAGTTTTCTTTTTTTTTTCCCAAGAACTGTATGCACTAATAGCATGGTCTTATCCCATAAGACTATTTTTAAATACTTGGTCAATTCATCCCGCTGTAAATCTATGAAGAATAGCAGATTTACACAAGAGATTTATTTGTCCTAATTTGACAGTTTTTGAAT
>NW_005842344.1:1361012-1394543 GCF_000455745.1 Alligator sinensis
AGGAAGGTAAAGTACAGAATGCATTACAGTGATAAACATGCAGCTTTTTCTTTTCTTCTCATATTTAGCCTGACCCTTTTGAAAGCAGTGATCCTTTTACATCTTCAGGTATCTCTTCAAAACGCCCAGGTAAGAGGGATGGGATTCTGCTTGTAAAAGGCAAAAATAACTTTTTATTGCCTTTTGGACACCCAGTTTTGGATGCAAAGAGTTCATTCCCAAGCCATTGTTGCCAGGTGGCAACAGGAACAGGGCCACCTGCAAGCTTTCCTGACAGCTCTCTGCTGGGCCCACTGAGGAACAGGGAGGGAGAGCAGAGCACTGTGAGATAGGAGGTGGGGTCTGAGACCTGGCCACTTGTTAAATTTGTCCCAGCAAGACAGGTTGCTGTCTGAGACAGCAACTTTGTCATGGATCCACCAGTTTTGTGGTGGTTGAGCTATTTTTACAGTGCAACAAACAGTGTGGCCATTCACCTCACATTAATCGCTAATATAAAAGTGGGACAAATGTAACGTCTGCCAGGGTCCTATAGCTGCCACCCTGTCCTCCCTTCTGCCAACTTCACATTGACATAGCCAGCCATCTCTGTAGAGAGATTTGGGAGACTTACAACTTGTGCAGAGACCATCTGTGTAGATGGCCCTGTCATTGTAGCCTCTCTGTTAGGATGCCTAGATTCTGAAGAACAATGTACCTCAGCAGGTGGGCAAACCACAAACTCCTCTCCACAGTGGCAGAAGGTGAAGTCCATATTTTCTTCAATTTTCCCTTTTGTGGATGGGAAATGGGGATTAAAAATATGTCATTTGACCATGACTGATTCTCACGTGAAACAAATTTTTATGGTCCCTTGGCAGATTTTGTCAAGGTCTGGGAAGAGACTGCTGAAACAAATGCATTCTAACATTAAGAACCTCAGCGCTTGGAAAAGAATCTTTTGGGTAGTTGGAATGTGGTGTGATCAGACTCAAATAATAGGCATATTCCAAATGAAAAGCATTTAAAAAAACCTGTTCCTTATAAAGGAGATTCTAGGATGGAGTAAACTTGTTACTTACTGCTGAATTTTTACCCTAAGGAAGAATCAGTCATCCTTCAAGTTCACTGTGAAATCACAATATCTGACTTAAAACATGTGCTTTAAAAGCCTATTATGAAATCATTCTGTAGGCATCAGTTGACAAATCTATTGCTACTACTATCAAGATCTTCATATTGGTGTCCTTAATTCTTATGCCTTGGGTTACATTTGAGGAAAAAATATTTTTATACTCATGATTTTAATATATATGTATGTATGTATGATTTTAAACAACATTACAAAAAGTTAACTTTGTTCCTTACATGTTTCAGATCCTTTTGGAACGTTAGACCCATTTGGAAGTGGTGCCTTTAATAGTAATGATGGTTTTGCAGATTTTAGCCAGATGTCAAAGGTAAATGTTCAATGGAAATAAAGTTCCTTTAAAAATGTTGGGTTTTTGGTTTTGTTTTTCCATGTCATTCTTGAAGAGTGCGATGATGTGAATAATATAGGGGATACCAGATCTCAACAGTATATTTTATTGTAATTATGGATACAAACCCCTTTGTAAGAGACCAATAAGATTATTTCGTTAGACACAACAGGTTTTCAGTAACTTGTATGTGTATCATAGAGGATAAATTTATTAAAGGGTTTGTTTTGTTTTTGAAGGGATTTTTACAAATAAGGAAAGAAGTGAAAGCAGTAAAAACCTTTTTTTCATGGGATTTTAAACTCGATTGTGTTTAGCCAAAACAATCTTTCCTATAATTTTTGTCTTGTTTGCCTTTATTTTTCCTCCACTAGGTGGCAGTAGCCTTTACAAATAGCAGGATGTTTGAGTGAAGTTGGTGACTTCTCAGCAAGGCCTGATTAGGACCTTGAGGCCTCCAGGACACTGCCTGCAAAACTCCCTTTTATTGTAGAATTAAACTTAATATGAAAATATGTTAAAAGTATTGCTTGTAAATTGATAAAGTCAAGATACAGAAATCAATCCTATCGATCTATTTTGTAATGGTCAGGATGCTCCTCTGCAGGCAACAGTGGAGAACGTAGTTCAAAAATACCTTGTTTTCTTTTCTAGAAATTTTAAAACACGTAAAGGGGTGAACTGCTGAGAATAGAAGGGGGGTATGCTGTATACTTTAGGAATAGCCACATTTCCAAATGGTACATACTGTTTCACTGTGGTGTTTGATCATATAATGAAAAGTCCTATTTTTTGGCTTTGCTTTGTGGCGAAAAAAACCCAACCAATAGCATGCTGGATTGTATTAAGAGGAATGCCACCTACAAGTCAAGGGAAGTGATTCTTCAAGTGTGATTGCTCACCAGTGCTAAACACCTGGTGACTAGTTTTGAGCGTGGCATTTCAAGAAAGACCTTGACAAATTGGAAAGAGCCCAATGGAGAACAGTCAAAATTTTAGAGGCCTAGGAAACTTGGCTTACAAGAAAAGGTTGGAAGAACTGAGATTATATGGCCTGCAGAAGAGAAAACTGAGGGGGGAGATTTGATAGTAGCCTTCAGATACATAAGGGATGGTCACCCAAGGAACCTTGTCTACCAAGGGATGGTTATACAGAGGAGGGCATACTACTCTTTGTGACTGTGAGGAACAGGACAACAAGTAATGGTCTCAAATTGCAACAAGGGAAATTAGGTTGATTACTGAAAAGAACTTTCTCACTATAAGGGTAGTTAAGCACTGGAATAGATTACCTAGAGGGGTTGTGGAGTGTCGATCCTGGAAGTTTTTAAGAGCAGATTAGATAAACGCTCACCTGAGATGGTTTAGGTAAGGATGCTGCTGCTTGGAGCCCCTTGCTCCAGGCAACATCATCTTTATCTAAACCATTAGATGATCTTCTGAGGTCCCTTCAGCCCAGTTTTTTCTGTGCTTCCTTGCTCTCTGTGTACAAAATGGGACCAAATAAAAGTTCCTGTAGGGACCTTTGTGATAACTATTTCTGTCTAGGGATGTGAAAGGTTAAATGATTAATCATTTAACTGATAAGTGCAGTGATAACCAGTTATCTTAGCAGTTATCCTTTAGCTGGGGTGGGCGCAGTCTGGGAAGGGGGGAAGAGGAGCTGTGTGGTGCCCCAACAGAAATCAGCGGGGTGGGGGGGGTTAGTACCCTAGCTTAAGAGGAAAACAGAGAGCAGCCTAATGACTCATCAATTAAGCAATTAGCTGCTCCTTCACAGGTGCTCCCTCTGGGCTGTGTTGTCTGGCTGGGCTTGCCGCCTCCTTCCCTCCAATCCCCCTCCAAAAGTCACCCTCCCTCTCCCCCCCACCAGGATGGAATGGCACTCAGCAGCAGCTGTCTCTGAGCTGCTGTGTTATCTGTTATTTGTTTACTGGTATAATTAGAGGAGGTTAAACAAATTTTTTTTTAACGGTATTTGCATCCATATTTCTATCTTTTACTGAAGTGTGTAAAGTTATCTTCTAAAACACAAAGCTATCCCTGTTTCACAATGTAAGGCCCTGCAAGCCTTCACGGTTAACTCAGACACGTATTATTGAGGTTGACAAGGTGGACATAATCACAAATACAAAGTGACTATTTTTAGTTCTTCGCAAGATCATGGCCTAAATTATATATTTAGTAATATGAAACAGTGAGGGGAAGATGAAATAGGACACTACAATAAGATGGACACTAAGCAATACCTGGTGCTCACCATAATAGAGCATGGAGAGGTGTGGGTTTTACCTAATGATTATTAAATACGTGCATGTAAATATAAAATATCGGTGTGCAGAAAGCTTTGATGACTGTGACTCAAACCTTTTTATGTTGTTTCCAAAGATATGTACACAGATAATGTATTTTACTACATGAAACACCTCAATTATTAGATTAGTAACTGCTTTCAAAGTAAATGCTTTTGAAAATAAAAGTTAGACTCCTGTGTCCCTGAGTTGATTTTCCATATTTATCTATCCTGAGTTGATGTCTGTCTGAATGATCTTTATATATACTAAAAATAATAAGTTGCTTCTGCTATCTGATATATACTTTCTTTTTCTCTCTCTTGAAGCCTACAGCTTCAGACCCTTTCACCTCCTCTTTTGGAGGGATGGGATTCTCAGATGACCCTTTTAAAAGTAAGCCAGACACTCCCGCTCTACCACCGAAGAAAAATGTTCCTCCACGGCCCAAGCCACCTAGTGGTAAGTACATCTTCTCTTAGCATGGTGTTTCTCAATCTTGTTAGACTCATGGTCTGTCTCAATACACTCAAGTATCCAGGCTGTAGCTATATTGGTCTAGAGGAAAAAGCAATCAGGGCTCATGGACAGAGGTGATACTTTTTATTAGACCAAGAAGATTTTTGCAAAAAAAAAATTCTTTAATTGCAAGCTTTCAGCAATAAGAATTTTTTTAAATTAAATTTTCATATTTTCCCAAGCAAGAAGCAACTTTGACCACCTGAAACCTGAGAGCCTGCCTTTGTCTATGGTAATTTGCATCATCACAGTGTCACAGGATAGCTGAGACGCCTTACCAGCTAACAACTGCTGCCCAGAGGGTTTTTCCATCTATTGACTCCTCTCTGAAATCCTATGAAATATGAACTTTCATTTCTATCCAAGAGAACCTTTACAATCTTTTTTCTGATGCCTGATGAAGGGTGTTTGTGCCTGAAAGCTTGAAATTACATTTTTTTTTTGGTTGCAAAAATCATGGTCTAATAAAAAGGTATTGCCTCTGTCCACGAATCTGATTGCTCAGTAGACTCAAGGCACTCCTCAAAAAATACCAACTCTTCTTTTTACTTGTTTTTTTACTGTGGAAAAATAAAAGAGCAATTCTTTTGTTGCACAGAACTCAGACCACAACAAGTCAAAAACACTATGACTTCCTATTTGACATTGCTGAGTTTATCTTGTAAACCATTCTTGCATAGCTAATTGCCAACATTGTGTGACACCCCGTGGCACCCGTGAAAGGATCTCCAGGCATCCCAGATTGAGAATCACTCTTTTTGCAGGCACTTCCTATAGTTTTTTTTCTGCTTGTCAAGGTAACAGAAAGTCTACAGTTTTCGGTCTTGTAGATCTCTCATCAGCCCACGTTCTAGGAAGGTTGGCAGATGGTTCAGACATGTAATGCTTGCGGTGGGGAGGGAGGGACTATGGGGAGAGAGATTAGATTTTCAGTAAAAGGCAAGGAACTTTTGTATAAATTTTAATTATGGACTATTTCTAAGTACAATGATAAATTTCTACCTCTGGTACACTATGTTCTGAAACTGCCAAGTATGAATGAATCTGCTATATAGTTTAATAATTTAAGGTTTATTTTAGTTTGGAGTTTAGCTTCAGATCATTTTTCTTCATAATGCCTCATTCTGTTAAACCAGGGGTGGCCAACATGTGGCACAGGTACCACAAGTAGCACAAGCAGTCTCTGTGTATGGCATATGGAAAATTGGGAAGGGGACAGGCAACAGTGTGACAACAAACAAAGAGCAGAAAACAGAGCATCAGATCAGGCAGGGAGCATAGGACGGGGAGCAGAAAGTAAAACTGCAGATCCGGTAAGGGGAAGGGATGAGAGTGGTACCCAGGGAGGGTGCAGGGCTAGTCTGTGGCACATCTGCCAAGAAAGGTTGGCCCCTACCCACTATTTTAAGCCATCTAAATTCTGGCGAAACTGTTAATAAACAGAAAGCATTTCATAGCTGTTAGTTTCAAGTCTGTTTCTGTCAGCCTGTGATATATTTTAGTAGATGTTAATAGTGAACTCTGACAGGGAACAGCTAGGTCATAGAAAAAACATGATCTTGCCACAAATATGCTCACAAATCTATTTGTATTAAAACTCTGGCACTGTGAGGTGTTTTGTTTTGTTTTGTTTGTGACATACACATGTAAAGAAAGCCCAAATATCCAGAATTTCTATGTATTTTTACCGTTTCATAAATTTGTAGACAAATCTATTATTATAACCTCCCTTTCATCATGGATCTCACACTTTCCTTGTATTGCATCACGGAGCAGTGCTTGGTCTTGTCTGACACTGCAGTTGTCACACTGACTGCTCATAAAAGTAGTTGTTAATTTGGTTCACCCTGCAGGTGAACCATCACTCAAAATGAAAAACACCCTTATGGATGTTTTACCTCAAGAGTATTTTAGGTTAAAATTTCTATTGTAGAAAATTGGGTACCCTGTCCCAGATTGACTGTGTTTTGGAAGATTGATTTAACCAAAAAAAACCCACTTATCAAAGGAATACATAATAGCAACCATGATGTCTTTTAGTTTTTGATTGCAGATGATATTTGTGGTTTTATAGTTCATATCAGTATTTAGACATCTTGGGCACTGACAGACAGGGAGAACGTGCTTTACTGAAAGAGGCAGTGTGTTAGTTCGACCCAGCTCTGCAGCATCTATATAGATCTCTTGCTTCAGTGGGACTTTTCTGGCACTTTTATCTAACAGCTGATTGAATCGGCTATTAGGTAAAAGTACCAGAAAAGCCCTTCTTAAGTGCCCGATCTATACAGACGCTGGGCGAGCTGAGTCAAACTAACACGCTTTCTCTTCTGGACATGGACTGGGCTTGGTGTGGGGTGCGCCAAGTTTAAAGTAAAGTGATATTGGGGGTGGGGGTTACATCTGTAAGCAATCCATTTTATTACATCTGTAAACAGCCCTTGCTTATCATTAATTGATAAGATGTTTTTGAGTACAGCATATTTGAGTACTGATACATACTGACAAAAAAAAGTGATTGCAGCCAGGTCCTCTATGCAAGCAGTCCCCTTTCTGTTTGCTTTTATAGTGTTCATCATTAAAGTATCTGAGAGCCTTGATAGAAATAATATATACTGTACATAAGTACAGAGCATAGCTGCAGAGCAGTTCAAATATATTGCCATGGCTTCAGAGCCGTGAATTCAAGGCCTGGATTTATGCCAATGGCTACCTTCAGCCGCCCCAGTGGTTACCTGGTCATACAGGCTGGGAAGTAAAAAAATGGCTATATGTGATGCTAGCCATGATGTGCTCTTGTGTGCCACTGACTACAGAAATTGGTTTCATAACCGGACTACCTCAATGTGCTGTTAGCTCAAGGGTGGACCTTTGACTTGACTGGGGAGAGAAACACAGACCAACAAGACAAGTGGCAAGCATTACAGGAAGAGGTGATCTCATTGCCATCCTCAATGCTGTATTTTTTCTTTTGGTTAGTTTTCATGGGGTACATGCTATTGACCAGAATGTCTGTTTACTCTTTCTTTTCTTTAGAAATGTCTGAATAAACTAATTCCAAATGTAAAGGGGCTATGTAAAAGGAATGAGTCAAATAGATAATACTGATGAGGTATATTTAGTATTTCTTTCATGTGGTTTCTTTCTGTACTTTTCTTGCTTAAACTTGATGAATTCTAGCAAATATATCATAATACATAAGTAACTTATTATGCATCTGTGTCCCCGTTTATGGGAGAGGAGGTTTTGAGGAGCCAGGTGTGCTCATAAAATAGACAGTGGAGGAAATATAGTTGCTCTTTTAAAAAGCAAATGAGCCTTGGGTGCTGATGTGCAGTTGTACTCCTCCCTTCCTTCCACACTATAGCAATCATCAGTGGTTACTTAAAACTTGAAAAAATTACATAGTAGTATTCTGTGATGCTTGTGAGAGATACAAATGAGTGTTAGTGATGGAAACCCTGTTCAAAAAGCAAATAACAGAAGAGAAACTTCCGTTGTTTCTTACCTTGCTCGTTAGTCCATTTAATTAAAAAACAAGTATGTGGTAAACATCTTTCAAAGAGAACAGATGCCTGATCAGATAGATCAGATGCATCCAAAACTTGCCCTTTTTACTGCCAGTTTACTCTCTTCCTTTGTAATGTAGCTGACAAGAAAATATGGAATCGTTTTAGTGTATCTTTTATCCTTTCATTAGTGAGGGGAAATAAATCGTTAACAAAAGAAATCTTTCAATTAAAGACTGCCATGAAGATTCTAACCACTTGATCTAAGCTGATTTCTTTAAAATGACTGGCTTGTCCCAGATTCAAGTCTGCAGGCATGGGAAGATGTGCTTTTTTCATGATACTCCTGCAAAGATGTGCACTGGAATGAGGACTCATCCTAGTGGAGGGTAGACATGATATCACCATTGCCTTCCTTCATGACTCTCTCTGAAGAGTCTTGGATTTTGTTTTGTGGAGCAAATTCAGGAAAGACCCTGAATGAATGCAGAGGAAGTGCTGCTTAGTATTTGTCTGTAATGAGTAGGTAAAAAGGGTGTTCATTAGGATCTTAGGAAAGTAGGGCTGATAATCTAAGTCATGTAGTCCAGCCCTCTGCTCAAGTCAGGATCATCCCTGTCTAAGCCATCCCAGCCAAGCGTCTGTCCAACCTGCTCTTAGAAAATTTCAAGGATGGAGATTCTTCCACTTCTCTAGTTAGGCTGTTCCAATGTTTGATCTTGCTCATTGTCAGAAAGTTCCTCTGACCGCAAACCTAAATTTCCTCTGCTGAAGCTTGAGTCCCTTGCTTGTAGTTCTCTCCCATATGGCCACAGAGAAAAGCCCAGCTCCATCCTCTCTATAATCACCCTTCAGATACTTGAAGACTGTTATCAAATCCTATCTCTTCCCCCCCCCCCCGCCCGTTTTCTCTTCTCCAGACTAAGTAACTAACTTTTTCAGCCTTTCCTCTTAAGTTGTGCTTTCCATTAATTTTTTATTGCTCTCCACCGGACTCTTTCTAAGCTGTTTACATCCTTCATGAAGTGTGGAGCCCAAAACTGGACAAAATACTCCAGATGAGACATCACCCGTGCTGAATTGAGTGGAAGAATCACTCCCCTGATTTGCAAGTAACACTCCTGTTGGTACAACCCACTATGCCATTGCCTTTTTTTTTTGTTGCAATGAGAGCATACTGTTGTCTTATTCAGTTTGTGGTCTACTGTAACCCCTAGGTCCTTCTGTACAGTAGCGTAGCCCAGCCAGTCATTCCCCAGTGTGTGGGGGGGTAATGTACATGGAATTATTCCATCCCAAGTGCCAGGCTTTGCACTTGTCCATATTGAACTTTATCTGGTTGATTGCGGAACATTTTTCCAGTATATCCAGGTCATTCTGGATCCTAGCCCTGCCTTCTAGACTATCTGCAACTCCACCCAACCTGGTGTCATCTGCAGACTTACTAAGCGTGCACTTAATGCCATCATCCAAATCATTAAGACATGGAACAATCCTGGACCCAAGACAGAACGTTGGGAACACCCACTTGATGCCTCCTCCCTACTAGACACGGAGCCACTAATGACTGTATATTGAGCATGATGAGCCACCCAGTTATGTATCCACCTTCTAGTCTTTTCTTAGCTAGTCCCAGGTTCTCATGAGTAAAATGCTTAAATCCAGTTTTAGAAAAAGATGCATGCCCTATATATGCAGGAGGTATGACCTAAGCCTAGATCACAATGGTCCTTTCTGCCCTTAGAATTCCTTATAATAACTTTTTGTGCCTGGACTGGCTGGTTGGTTCAGAATCTTGAATGATGCATTGTGCCTCCCCACTTCATCTCACTTCTGATTAACCTATTGTTGCAAGCTTACATTCAGACAGGGCACTTTAGATATCTCTGGACAGTACCAGCGTATGGACTTGCTAGCTCTCTTACTGGAGTCTCGATAATGTAAAGCAGCCCTAGACAGAGATGCACAAACTAGCTCTGCACACAGTAGATCCAGAACTGGAAATAGTGTAGCTGCATTATTCACCTCAGCCCAGTGCAGCATGACACACTGCCTCTCAGATATTGTGCCCGAGCTTAACATCTCTCATTACAATGTGCAAATGTGTGTCTGTAGTCAAGACTGTGCTCATTGTTATGTGATAGATAATAAATTACTGTGATACTTTTGGAAATTTGGAAATTACCATGATGCCTTTTGAGAGCAGTCTGAATTATACTGTAATGTTATATTTTGTAATTTAGACATGCACTTAATTTTTTAATCTCCTGCTGTAAATAGCTCTTTGTAGCTTTCAATATTAATGAACTTTAAGGTTTTGCGTATGCCTTACACTAGTAATTAGGTTCTGTAGCGCTTATGTGTACTTAAAGGTGGGGAGGGAGATGATGATCCACTGAAACCTGTCAGTTAAAATCTGCAGTTCGAAGGTTCTCACACATTAAGAATGACATGTTTTCTGCAATGAGCTGCAGATTGAAATCAGTCAGAGTTCACCGCTAACTAGTTTCTAGGTAAAAGTTGTTGATTGCAAAAAAGAGAGAAACAGATTTTTTTTTAAAGTACAGGAAGTTGCTGTGTGGGTGTCAGTGATTGGGCTATAAGTAAAACTCAGTACTCTAGTGCTTTGATCGTGGGACCTGCTGTATTTGCCCCACCCTTACCCACTTCCTTTAAATGCAGCACCATGCATTCCACATTGCGGTTTTAACAGTACTGCTAACCAGTGATATTAGTGGAAGAACCTTCACCACTAACCAGTGTGTAACCTTCAACCTCTTCTGAAATTTTATTGCTCATTTGTAGCGGTTTTGACCTTTTTAACCTTGACAGAATATAAAAATCCTAAACTTTTGAAACAAAGATATAATTTCCTACTCAGAAATGGTCTTCAGCTGTTTGTAAATAGTAGATGTGTCCTGCAGTTTCAGTTAACACTTTGATAATTTTGCCAAGTTTCTGATTTTAGTTTACTCACACTGGTAAATGTAATATTGGAATTAAATGCCGTGTCTCTGACTATTCTAGTCGTATCTGCTAATCATTGATTTCTACAGTGCTACTGTCCTTATTTTTAATATGCAGCAATTTTATATGTTGCATTGGAACAGGAACAAAGTAATAATTTGTTGGAAAATAATCAGAAAATGTTTTTAAATAAATGTGTTAAGCATATTTGGTATTAATTATGAATTGCCTGACTGCTATTAAAATCTGGAGGTTTATTTAAATGTGGACAGCTTGCTTATTCTGAGCTGGTTGATGCAGTGCATTTTACATTTCTATGATGCACGTCTGTAATTTTAGATTTTGCCAAACATATTCAGAGAAATCTAGCTAATGCTTTAGTGCGTTTTGCCATTTAATACCTATAGCTCTTGTCTATCATGGAAACCAACTTTATAAATTGGCATCTCAGAGGTTAGTGGTTAACGCCTCTGCTTTGAGTTAAGGACTTCAATTCCGTTCCCACGTTGTTTTTACAATTGGTCATATTTTTCACTTGTCAAAATATCGCAAGAAATCTTAAGACAGATAGCCATAACTTCACCAGCCTTCCTTAAATCTAGCATGACCCAGAACCTTCTGCAGAATGAGCTTGCAGGCAGCCCCACTTACAGTAAGAGCATTCAGTGCAATTACTTAGGTCTGCACTGAGCCATTTCTTGTGGATTAGAACCTATGCTAATTATTGTATTTACAACAGATTGATCCATATGGAGCATTTTGATATTTTGTCAGAACAGAAATGTTAAATAGATCTTACCCTTTTAAATCTCTAAAATTCTAATTGTTTAAGAGTTTTCTCTTACTGACAGTAAAGTCAATGAGGGCTGCCTGCATCAGGCCCTGTGTGACCTTTTCCTCACCTCCCCAGTTGGCAGATAAATGCAGATGGTATCAGAAGTGTGTGATGTGTAAAAAAGGGGGGAAAAAAAGGTTGAGACTTTCAAATTAAACTTAAACAATATTTTTATCAGACGAATCTGCAAAATCTTAAATTCTTATGCGGTAATCCACCGTATGCAGAAATGCTCTAGTTCTGGATTACTGGGGCTTTTTTTATCCATCAGGTTCCCACTAGTAAAGATGCGGGAACAGGTAACTGACCAGGGACTTGGAGATTAGCTGTCTCTCTTACGGTTCAGTTCCCTGGCTTCACGGCCCTAGAGAGGTTAAAATAGAGGCATTTGTCCTCTAACCTGCTTCCAGGTATGAACACATATAAGAAGAAATATCAGGGCAGATTGACTTTAAAGATATAGTGTAAATAGATTAATTAGATAGAAGTATATTACTATTCAGGTGCGAATATGTCAGGGTCATCTAGATCCTGTTTACTCTCTTCTTTATTTGCAGCTTCCAAATATATCTATTTTTCATGTATCACTTCTCTAAGTTTAAGCTATTTTATGGTTTGCATATTTACATTTGCTGAATTCTTTTTAGATCTGTGCAAATAGCACAGAAGTCAGCATAGAAAGGGACAAGAATGTCAGATCATCTCTGTGTCTTGTGTTTGCTTGTTCTCTGTTTCTCTGAACTGCATGGGAATCAGGACATTATTGATTTTGTTCAATTTCTTGGTAAAGTACTTTAAATCAAGCTTCAATGCTGTATATTCATACAAGGATTAGACAGTATTCTTTAAATACTAGGAATATTTTAAATTTAAAACCATACCTGAATTCATATTGCAGTTTTATAACCTATACTAAATTATTTGTAGTGTGTACCATATGCAGTATCAGTGAGGTTCTGTGAAAATATAAGCAAGCACGTAATTCTGCGTTATGATTTTTTTCATATTTATATAACAACAGAACAGTAATTAAAATAATCAGGCCATGTGGTAAAAATAAAGACTTTTACACTGAGCAAACTGATTAACAATTTCTGATTAAGCTACAGGAGTTACGTCTTTGAGAGGCAGGGAGAATATCAATAGTGTATTGCTTAATTATATATTTGACTAAAAAATGTGGAAGAGGGATGTTTCCACGTAGGTATCCTGGTTCTGCAGTGTGTTGGACCAGAAACCAGGCATACTCATTGTAGTACGAGTTCCTTCCTGTTCGTGGTCGTGAAGATGGGTGTCTCAGGGTATAGATGCTTAGTGCAAGTACCTACCTAATCATTTTTTTCCTTTTCCTGAGCTCTGAATGAGGAAAGCTCAGCACCAGAGCTTGGGACTAATGGGAAGACATCTGTTCGTGACTTCCCGAAGACCCAAGAGTTGCATTAGAATACAGGCATCCCTTGTTGCGAAGGATAAATGACTCATGGGTGGAGCACCTGGCCCAGCCCCAAACTAAAAATTCCATTCATGTTTTGATTGCTGTTATGCTGATCTCTCACACTGAAGGTGACATTTCAGAAGTCAGACATTCAGTGATGAATCAGATTGCTTAGAAGGCAATTCCTATTCACCTTTTTCCTCATTAAAACACATTGAAATAGAAGGAGCAACTGCTTGTATTTATGGTGGTATAATTAGTGCCATTTTGACATTTGTTCAAAAGTTCATAATTTTCTGAACATTTCATTTTTTCCAGCTAAAGCTTTTCAGACTTGATATCTATCCAAATGTGAGTGTCTTTAGGAAAGATTAAGCAAAAAGTGCTCAGCCATTTTTTTTAGTACAAGAGTGGGGAAAATATAATTGTCTTCATTGCAAAAAAAATCTTATGACCTTTTGCAAATAGCTCTACCAATATTTACAGTTGGAATACAAATAGTCCTTGCTGAGAAGAAATGCCTAAGAGAACTAGTTGTGATTTTACTAAATTACAAGTAGAACTGCTTTTTCTATAAGTCTGTAAAGTAGATTGCTAAGCAAAGATGCATTCTGAATCGAGAAGACAGACTGATAACTGAACTGCACAGTAAAAAACGTACAAGATGATAAAGTGGTGTGCTGTGAGCTTACATCCTCTGCAGTCCCCAAGGTTTGCAGGAGTAGGGTTTACTTTCACATAGCTGAAGTACCAGGTGCAGGAACCTGGTATTGCCTATCCATATATTGACCAAATTATGGTCAACACACTACCATCATTTTTTCTTGAAAGCCAGAAGTCTGAAGTCACGTATAGCTGACCACCTGCTTCTTTTCTTTTTTATTTACCTGCCTGTTATATATTTCCTAGCCATAAACGTTCCCTGCAAACAACTGCTTTAAGAACATCTAAGGTTGGACAGACCAGCACATATAGATGTCTGTATTAAAGTTGAGAGAGGTAACCACCTCTCTAAACAGCCATGTTAGTCAGAAATCAGTCAGAAGGGAAGGTAAATGTGCACCTTTGTAGACTAACTAAATAAAATATATGTCGAGGGAGAGTACACAGGTTTTCATGACTGTTTAATCTTTGCTCTCGTGTGTACTTGTAACAGCAGTCTTTATGTAACCACATGCTGCATTTCTCTTATAATATACTACAATATCATGCTGCCTCCCCAGTGACTGTTCTGGTCATCCTATAAACAGGTAATACAGTAGTAGAAAAGATTTAAAAAATAATAATAAAACAAAACACATCTTCATTGTAAATTCATTGCTGTTCTGTGCCACTCCTACTTTAGGTAGCCCTATTCCAGCACAGCATCCTACACAAATACCTTCTGTATAAACTACTGAGAATAAATGTGTTACTTGCTCTTCAGTGTTTTCTTTAAACAGACACCCAGATCTCTTGTTCTAAACCTATTCCTGGGGTATGAAATTAGATAAACGCTTAGTATGGGTGGAGTTCATTACAAGTTAACAGCATTTGCTGTGGTAAACCATTTTGTTCATCATCTTTTTGCTGAAGTGAGTCCTCGGTGTGGTTTGTGTACACCACTTCGGTAACTGCTGAAACTGCTGTGGTTTCAGAACAGGACCTGTTTTGCTTTATCTAAAACTTTTGTTCCTGAAACTATTAGCAAAAAGAACTGAAATGAGAGAGGACTGCAAATATCTATCTGAATTTCCCTGCTTCCAAACGTGGAAATGTTTTAAGGTGTAAAATTTCATTGTAAACCTGCAAATTTTCAGTCTCCAAGGAATTAAAGCTGAAACTGATTTGGTTCCCTAATTATTAATGAGCTAATTAGTTTTACTGCTGGGTAATCAGTGTCCTTTAATTTTGCTGGCAGTTGTAGGGGAGTATTAGGTTAAAGAACTTGCTTCTCATGCCATTTCAAGTCCCTATAATTTAAAAAATGCACATCCAAAGATTCATCTCTAGAGGCAAAAACATTACTTCAGTAGGGGGTTGCTGTAGGTTCAAGTCAGTGAAGAATTTAGTACACAGTGTCCAGTAGAACACAGTATTGCCAAGGAGAGGACTGAGGTGCCCAGATGACTGAATTGTAGCCAATAAACTAGTAAATTGTTTGAGACTTAACCAAGAAAGTATGTTGGCCTTCAGACCCAAATAATATTAGCTTGTGAGCCGCTGAGTAGTGTTCAGCTAATTATGGTGTTTTCTTGTGCAAGAAGGGCCTCTGCTGTGGCTCCCATAATCTATGATGGTCACTGACATTGGCCCATCTAAGGCAGGCATAGCTCATAAAAAAGGACTTTGCCTAGTAGAAATGGGCCTTCTCCAGTTTAGCTTCAAAATAAATACCAAATTAAAACCTTCTTAACATCTGTTTTTAGAATATAA
This sequence comes from Alligator sinensis, assembly GCF_000455745.1. NCBI lineage: Eukaryota > Metazoa > Chordata > Crocodylia > Alligatoridae > Alligator > Alligator sinensis. The sequence continues at coordinate 1,376,441 of NW_005842344.1, forward strand.
AAGCTGAACATAAAATGAAATTTGAAGACTTAGAAGTTAACACTACTTTTACACTATTCACTGTGACATTTCCTTTGCAGCAAATTTGTGTTTTTTTGTGTTGTTTTCTGAAGGTGAAGCATCAGAAACCCCAGTGCTCTTTGCACATGCTCTAAAACCACCAGGGGCTTCATGCAAAACATTAAAACAGGCAACCTAGGGGAAAAAAAAGATTGCTGAGCAAATAAGTTGCAAGACCTGGGTTCTCATTAACAGTCACTGATTCCACACAGTGGTTTCAGCAACTGAAAATCTAACAACTTAAGACAGCTTAAAACGGAACAACTTCCCTCTTTACAAATCTACCCGATGGTGAGCTTTGGTGCTAGAAACTATAGGGCCAAGTTCTGTTCTTTGACATTAGTGGAGCTTACGAGTCTAACCAAGATGACAGTTTGGTCGACTAATACACAGTAGTGTAGTTAGAGAGCAATTTTTAAAATATATTTAAGAGGAATTGTTCAAGACAGCCCAGATATAAAATTAAGAATAGAGATATTCCAATTTTATTCGTAATCAAAATACTTAATTAAAAAAAAAATTGTGTGATATGTACTCAGAGTTGTTGGTTGTAGCCGTGTTGGACATAGGCAGGCTTTGGGTAGATGTGATATATTTTATTAGACGAACTAAATAGTTGGAGAAAAGTTCTTTGCAAGGTTTTGGGCACAAACACCCTTCCTCGGGCATAGGGAGACTCTAGTCTGCATTTGTCTGTAAAACCTGAACTGTTAGGTGGGGGTTGGTTATTAGGCATTGCTACTCGTTTTGGTTTTTTTATTTCTTTACAGTAATGCTTATATGTTGAGAGCTCTGTATCTTTTAACAAATTGACTGGGGTGGATATGAGAGATTGAAACTTGCCAGGGCTAAGAATTGCATGTATTATGTAGCACTGTTTTCACAATATAAGCAATATGGTGGTCAGAAAGTAACCTCAAGACTGCATGAAAGATGTTGCATACTATAAGTTAAAGCAAATTCTGCTATTTCCTGTGTATTTTATATCATTTACTTCCAAAAAAGGACAAACAACTGGTCTAACATCTCTTGTTACATTGATGTATATAAATGTGATTAATTGCTAATTGTGCTAACCTGAAGTGCAACATAAGGCATGTATAGAAATTACCACAGATACACTTCCTCAAGTAAGGCAGAACATACAACTCCATTCATTGGTGCGTAAAAGGAATTGGAGATAATGGCAGGAGATTTGTGTTCCTTTTTTAATGTCAGCTTGGACTTGCTGAGAAGTGATTGTACATAGTTTTCAAATACAGGTGAGCAGTGATTTCTGAAATAAATTAACACTGAAGTGCATTATTTAAAAAAACTGCAGAAAAAAACTGCAGAAACTTCCTCAGCCTGACGAAAGGTTTTTAAACCCAAAAGCTTGCTTAAAATGTTTTTTTTTTCCAACTATTTAAGTTGGTCTAATAAAAGATATCAGATTCACCCAAAGAACCATGTCTGCTTATTTAAAAAAAATATTTCTCTTTTCATAATAAACAGTGCAAAGAACACTTTAAAAATACTGACATATAAAACTTGCATACAGAAACAGATCCGGGACCTTGCAATCAGGGTTGCAGCGGTGGCTGTACTCCCTGCTCCCACCCTTCCTCCCATCTTCTTCCCTCCCTCTCCTCCCCCACCTGCCACTGCTGCTGTCCCAGGGGCAAGGGGATCTCCAGAGCCACTTCTGCCCAATTCAGGCCAGGCTCTGCGGAGGCCAGACTCAGCCTGGAACAACAGCAGCAGTGGGCAGGTTCCCCCTCCCCATGCTTGTTCCTGGGCTGGTGGGGGGCACCCAGGGGGACCAGGGAGAGAGGGGAAACCCACTTGCCACTGCTGCTATCCTGGGCTGAACCCATGCAGCCCACCTGGAGTGGACAAGAGCCTCTGTGGAGCTCCCCGCAACAGCATGTCAGTGGGGACAGAGGTGGGCAGAGGGGGGAGGGAGTGGGGAGGAAGCATGTCTCTGAGTGCGGAGGGGAAGAGAGGGAGGAGGTCTTCCTACCTGCTTGGGGACTTTAAATAAAAGTGCCAACTGTTGCTCCTGCTGCATGGTCAGAAATGGGGTGCCCCTGTGCCACTGCATCCTCTCTGGATCCGCCCCTGCTAGTATACCAGTGTAAACAAGGGATGGTTGCAATAGCCCTTTACTATTGCAGCTTACTAGAATCTGAGGAAAATCTGTCCTAAAACTGCACTGGGGCATTTAACACCAATATGATGTTTATGCCTGCTCTTACTCTTTTTGGTGCAGACAAGTTAATTAGTGGCTCATTTATCACCTGTTGGTGAGGTGTTATAATAGTCTGGCCTTTGGATTCTGTCTCATTGGTCTGAAGCAGTAGGTCTTGGACAGCCTCCACTCCTCCTTACTCTTGCCTAGGCGTACGCTTCGGACATCTTGGTGTTATGGTTGTAGACCTCTTATGTGTGCACCATGATCCAGAGGATCGACGGTTGCCTACACATAATAGTGCCTAATGCATCAACAACCACAGAAGAGATAACTCTCTGACCACTCCAGATATCAACATAACTTAGTGAGGTATCAAAGCTTTGCAAATTATATTAATCTTAATGTTGTTTTGTCTTCAGGGCCTCAGATATATTGAGGAATCTTAAAGTATGCTTTGTGTCCTTAGAAATGCTTGGGAATGTAACTAACTTTCTGCCTTTCTGCATTTCAGGTGCAAATAAAGTATGGATTCATAATAAGTTACAGTTGAAAGATCTGGGTGTTTCAAAATATTGTTTAAACTGTCCAAATAGCTCCTATCTTGCAGGGTATGGACACATGTATTTGGAGCCATTTCAAAGGGGCAGCAGCTGTTATGTTCTAATCATTATTTGTATGCAGACAAGACGAGAAGGGTGCAAATGGAGCAAAAACTACTTCCATTTTAACATTGGATGAAACTAGCTCACGTGTGTGTACCTGCAGTCATGAACAATGCTTCCAGAGATGCTGGAAATATTTGTTAGTCTAGGTTTCTTGTTTTCTGCAGTCTCATTAGCTGATAGCTGGAAGCTGTGCTTTCGTAAGTCTTCATAAACTAAGGAAGACATCATCTGTGTGGGACGTGCACCAACTAATATAAGAAAACAGGGAAGACATCACATTTACCTTTTATGTATCAAGATTTAGATACTGATTTCTGCCCTTTGGAACTTCTTCCTAGATTTCTCTTTACATGTCTTCATGCACTTTTTAATTTACATACCTTTTATAAACTGGAGGATTCATCAGGTATCTGTTTCCCTGAGGGTGCTGGATTCAGAGGAATTTGTACATCTATCAGGATTAGAGTGATGAAAGTAGGACAGGGTAGCATCTTAAAGACTAACTTGTTCAGAAAGGCATACACTTTTGTAGGTGGCAGCCTATTTTATCAGATGCTAACTCTGAATGAGTTAGTATCCAGGGTGGCACGCTGCCCTGGCTTCTGTCTGATTGTTAGCATAGGAGACCATATCAGTTTTTGCTCCAATCTGATTTGTTGTTTTAACTTAAAAAAAAAAAAAAAAAGAAAAGAGCATTTTTTCAAGGGTACTTCAAAATTATGACTGCTAATTTATATAAAATGGTTACAACATTCAACTTTCACTCACGCCACTGAAGTGAATAGAAGTGCTTAGAAGACTGCTCATCAACATGAATGAGGGTTACACAACCAGGGCCTAAGCAATGAAAATAATTATTGTTAGGATATTCACCAGGCTCTTCTCTTCTTTGTGAATATGGCAGTTATGGATGGATGGAAGAGGCACACATGCACGCATACAGGATCTGTTCTTGGAAATGTGATCTGTTTGGTCCTTAGACATGTTGAAGCACAAGTTCTCTTATCTTCAGCCTAGCAGAGTCAAAATATGAGCCACACTTTTCAAGTATTTCTGAAATGCGTTTATATTTTTATACATGATGATGCATTTATTACTTGTGTTGATAAGTACTGTTTATAAAAGTGGCATTAAGATTAATTCATGAAGACCACAACAACAATGGAGACCTTTAGAAATGGTGACAGATGCTATTAAAATATAATTTATTTTAAAATACCCCCTAACAAATCAATTGTGTGACATTAAAAATGCATGAAGGACAGTCTCCTGTTTAGGCGTTTGCATTTTCTATGGTAAGTAACTTCTCCTCCTTTTTTTTTTCTTCTAAACTTTTCAGGTAAAAGTACTCCTGTAAGCCAGCTTGGGTCTGCAGATTTTACCAAGCCCCATGATCCATTCCAGCCATTTGGGGCTGACAGCAGTGACCCGTTTCAAAGTAAAAAGGGGTTTGGGGACCCATTTAGTGGAAAAGATCCATTTGCTCCCTCCTCTTCAAGTAAAACTTCTAAAGACTCTTCCTTGGGGTTTGCAGACTTCAGCTCTGTAAGTTAAGTTCATTGTCTCTGAGCAAACCACTTTCTGCTCTGCTTGCAGCAATCTCTTGGGTTTTTTGTTTTAACTGCAAACCTACTGTCCACTGGCTTCTGCCTCTTAGTCCCTTCATGCTGTCCCCACTGTTGCTCTGTATTAATCTTTCTGTATAAAAAGGCATTATCTCTCAATAAAACAGGAGTTTTGAGTTTGATACTAAACTTTAAAGGATTTATTTGTTTTTGAACTACCTAGTACAGTGTGCCTTTTTCTCAAATTCTTTGTAGAAGAGTCTTTGTACTGTTTTTGTTGCATGGAGGCTGTCTTGTAATTGATTTATGGGCACCAATGATGTTAAGACAAATCTTCAGAAGCAATTGTGGAAGGTATTTGTACAGCGGTTTCACCATATCCTGAAAGTATATGCTTAAAGGATTCCATAAAGTGTATGTACCTGTTTGAAAAAGTTCTGACAATCTCGTCGCAGTGTTTTCTGTACACAATGGAATGCAAAGTGTCCATATATGAGAGAGAGATTGAAAGCTAGCTATTGATTTTGTAGAGAATCCCTTGTTAAACAAAGCAAACGCAAGCTTGTTTTGTAGAACCAGTGTAGTAATGTCCATATGGCATCCTATAATACAAAATCAAAAGGTCTTACAGCAAAGCCAAGTGCCTTTCAAGGAAGAAAAAGCAGGATTTAAAGAAGTTTGGCTTTGTTTTCTGGTTTTGGAAGACACATGGATTTGAACTTGTAAATGTAGCAGTAGCTTGACTGTTCTTAATGCTACCATTGGTAAATAGGAAATCGGTCCCATCCACAGCCTCAGGCTTCTTCCTTTCATGTGTTTTTGTTCTACATTTCACTGTCATGCAATAAAATCCGCTCTATCTACATTCATAAATCTGGCAGACATAGTTCACTGCTCAGTAGGTTTGGGTGTTCTCAAGTTTTATTTTTTTCAAGTCTTATTATTTTTGAAAGTTTTCCCTACTATATCAGTTTACAGTAAATATGTATCATTCCCCTACCTGATACATGGTTAATTGAGGTCCTCTATGAATATCTTGAAATGCCCTCAATACTTCATCTGTGATACTGAAAAGGTCAGATCTCAAAGTAGGATGTAAGCTTTTACATAATTAGTAAAATTCTGTTGAAAGTCACTGCACAGTTAAAGTCTGTGAATGTATACAAAATGGTAACAATTTATTAATAAAAATAAGACAAAAATCTTGTTTTATTTGAAATTTTATTGAATGGCACCTAGTTTCTTTTATTCTTTATGGGGGAAGGATGCAATGACTATGCATAAAATGGAATGACTGTTATCCAGCTGTTATCTTATTTACAGACTACATTTCTTAGCTGGCTGCTGAATAATCTGTAAGTGATATACTGAATGGTTAATGTATATAATTTCTTCTACTGAAGTTTTTCTGTTAAACCCCTGTGCCATTAAGTTTTTAGGACATAAACATAAATTTTTAAAAGTAAAAACTAAGGAAAAAATGAGATCTGATTAACAATTTACCACTTGGCTAATTAATATTTTGGTAGCATTTAGGTTGGAAAAAATGTAGTTAAAAGTTGTTTCATGAAATTTGTTCATTAAAGTCCCCTTTAGAAGTAGAGAGTTTTGCTTATTTCCCTGTTCTGTTTAAGTATTACTTACTCTCTGATTATGAACAACACATGATCATATTGTCACATTTTATTAATGCTAGACCTGCAAGAAGTCATTGGTAATCCATTTAGCTCCTAAATCAAGAAAGGGGCTTCATACGTTTACAGTTTGGGTGATCTTGTTTGGAATTTAAATACAGTATTAAGAACAATTCTCTTGGCAATGTGTTTTCTGCCCTGAAGTGTGGTTCTGTAGAATTTGAGACTGCCAAATTGATTAGCTGTCACAAGCAAAGAAAGCTGAGGACTTCTGTAAGTTTCTGAACAGTTTAGTGTTGGTTGAATTATTCATACACATAATATTTAAGTCGTATGGCATTATTTTGGTCTAAAACATGAGCCTTGGGAACTGAAAAAATACATTCTTAGTTTATATTTCAGGTATTTTTGATTTACAACTTCACCTTTCAGGAAAAAGAAAAAAGGCAACATCTCAATAATCTTCAGTCACAGAGAATAGTAACTTTAAAGGAACTAAGAATTCAGAGCTAAGCTCAAAGATTTCTCTTTTATATAAGTTAGTAGCAAAGTGACCACAGTTCAGTGCACTTGGAACTTTGTCATATATTTTACTATTTTATCTGCAGGCTTTAGGGGTTGTCCCCAACAAACTTATCAGTAATTATCTTAGTGGTATTTTTAGATCCTTTGTACTAAACTGCAGTGGTAACTGCAACCTATCTATGCTAATGTATTAACATTTGTATGAATTTTCTATTTGCTTTATCTTTTCCTGAAGACAGGAGAATGATGCTGTACTGAGTTTTCTGTAGCTCAATAAAATGGCCTTTTCTAGACAATTTGCACAAGGACTGATGACAATATATAATTGGTAAATTATATATTCAACTGGTACACACGTCAAGAATCATGCTTCTGGAGTGATATATTCCTGCTTGTATTATAATATAAGATAATATTGATCAAACACCAAAAGAGGGGTTTTCTGATAGAAAACTTTACTGTGAACTGCCTTCATACACTCTCAGTTGGCTTTTTTAACTGCACAATATAATTTCAGATACATAAGGAATAAATAAGCTTCTTGAAGAAAGTTTTTTTTAAATGTGCATCTTTTACAAACTAAAGAAAATATTAATAAACCTATTTTATCAACAGTTTAAAAAGTATAAGACACACTAAAAGTAATTAGTTGAAATTTGTTACGTCTCTAAAATTTACAACAAGGATTATTTCACTCCACATCCCAGCACCAGGCTTTATTTTGAATGGTTAGAGATTGAAACCCTGTCTCCACTGGGTGTGTCCAGACAAGTGCATATATGCGGCTTGCAGTGCTGCAGACCCGTCTGTGGTGCCTCAAACTGTGTGCACTGCACATGCAAGTAATCGCCGCACTGCTGATTAGCAGCATGGCAGGTTTTTTTGACACCAGGAGATCCCGGTGTCAAAAAATGTGGCGCAGCATGTGTGGTGGCAGCACATGCCGCCCGAAACTGAAGCCTGGCTGGCCAGAGCCACACTCCAGCTGCTGACCAGGCTCTGCCCACCCAGGTCACTGCTGCTTGAGCCCCGGGAGGCCCCCAGGACTCCGGGTAAGGCTGCTAGGGCCAGCCCAGGTGCTGGCCCTAGCCTCCCCTACCCCACCTGGGGCAATTTGTGTGCCAGAATGCATGTGCGAGGGTGTTCCGTGGGGACAAGTAGCAATGGCACAACTATGTGCTGCTGCTCCTTGTCCCCAGGGAAACTCGCATGATATATATCAAGTATTAATTTAAATAATTTGCAGTAGGAATGGCAGCAGAATTTCTTGGTTTAAAAAGCTACTAGGATGCAGTACACTGTCATGAAAGAAACAGTTGCAGTAATAGCTTTTTAGCAGTGACAGCATGCAGTATATAAAAGAAGGAAAGAACCCACTCTGAAATGCAGCTAGGAATCATAGAGAATTTGGCATATTTATCAAAAGTACTTAGCCAAAAATGCAAGTTGATAACATTTATTTAAAATATAAATATATGAATTCAGGGAAATCTTGAATGTGATAGTAAACTATATAGCTGCAGTATTACTTAAATTTAATAATTTTTTTTTTCTGAAGCAGTCTATTTAGACGAGAGACAAAGTTTGTAAGGGATGGTTCCAAGAAATAAATCAGTTCAGCAGTATATTATACCTTATTCTCTTGTCATGAACTGGAGAGGTGATATTCATAGCTTTATGCAGATTTTATTCCACCAAAAATAGAATGTGTCATTTTTTATATAGTCTTCCATTCTAAAAGCCCAAATAATACATTTTCTAAAGATTCCATAAACTATCAAATTGATGTTTAGAGTGGAAATGAAGCAGTTAGGGATAAATCTTGCAAATGCTTACATATCATTCTGCAACTTCTTTTGTTAGCTGAACAGGGGGCCTTCAAGATTAAATAGCAAAACAAATTATTGATTTATCTAAAGTTAAATTTAAAATGCTATTTTAATTGCCAGTAATTTCTCTAACTTTTTGTGCAAAAAATAAAGCAATCAGATTTTGCCCATTTTAAAGTGAAACTATAAGTCAAAGGCTGATTATTATGGTATAACTTTGAACTTTGTTTCCATTAACTTAAATGCATTTTGGTATCCTACTCAAACTTCTTCATGTTTATCAGAGAATTAATTTATTTCTTTAGTATTGCAAAAGTGATCTGAATAGGTTTTTGCTATTCTGCTGCTTGAAAAAAAATCTTCACTTATTTATGAGACAATTGCAAAATCGGCATTTTACTTTCAATGTGATGGTGTAACTTTCTGCAAATCTTCAGTCTCCGGGTTCATTGTTAGCATGTGTCACCATTTAGAGGAACTATTGCAGAAGACACTTTGCAGTGTAGTGGCACATCAGCAAACTGCTTCCATTTTTTACCAGCTAAAAGCTAACAGAATCATTGTTCACATGGCTGTAGGCCCTCAACTTCCAGGTATACTTTTTCATGTACATGAAGCTCTCCATCCACACAATCTTTTGGCCTCTCTCTTTTGTATAATTGAGATCGGATGCAGGCAGATCATCATCAACTGGAAGGTTTATATTTCTGATAGGTGAGGGTGCTGAATGAACTAAGTAAACGAATCACAGAATGGAGTGGGGAAACTAGTGGGTGTTTGACTGTATGTGGGCGTATATTTCCCAATCCAGAAGTTGTAACCTATTTTGTCTTGTTTGGTGGTGGTTATTTTAAATTAATTAGATTTACAGCATGTTGTGTATAACTTCTGCTGGTTGTGGGCGAATGTCTTGTATATATTAACCATGTTTCCATTTTTTTTATTTTTATTTTTTAGTTTGGAAATGAGGAGCAACAGCTGGCATGGGCAAAGCGAGAGAGTGAGAAGGCGGAGCAGGAGAGGCTAGCTCGATTACGAAGACAAGAACAGGAAGATCTTGAATTGGCTATTGCACTTAGTAAGGCTGATATGCCAAACTCTTAAATGCAGGTCTCTGGTTTCATCTAGACCAAGTGAAATCCTTTAAAAGTTTTGGGTTGGCGTTTTTTGTTTTTTTTGTTTTTTTGGGTTTTTTTTGGGGGGGGGGGGGCGGGGGGGTTGGTTTGGTTTTTTTTTTGGTTTTTGGGTTTTGGGTTTTTTTTATAAAAATACTAAATTCTTGTTTTACATTGTGAAGTAATTCTAGTCACCTTAAAGTCACAGCATAACAAGACATTGGTTTTAGCAGACTGGGCTCCGTGTGGCTTTTCAAGTACATAATGCACAGAAAATGCACTGTATAAAATTGTATTATACTTTCTAGATAAAAGTTACTGCTTGTAAGAAAATTTACATATGATCCTACGGTACTGAAAGCAAAGTTTCTTTATAATGCAGCCAATATGGCACACAGTAAACTGCAATTTATGAATCTGGCTTTTATTACCTGAATTCCATTGCCATAGTTTGAGGCTGCAGTAGGAAGATTTATAGAAAACAAGTCATAGAGTATGTTTAAAGAAGTGCACATACTTACTTTCAGTTATCTTTCTTACATTTAATTATTCATTGTAGGCCAATGAGTATAAAAGCCATCTAGCTCAAAGTCTTGAGAGCAAATTCTTTAAGATCTTTCCATTTTACCAATGAGATATGCTATATCTTATGAGAAAAAAACGGATTCTTTATATATTAGATCCATAAAACAAAATTGACTTAGATTAAGTCCCACAAAATATTCCGAATTCAAAGCCTATGAGAGTGAATATTTGTTCTTACTTGATTATTTGCACTGAGTTTTAGTTTTTGTAGTTGGCAGTATAAAAGAGGGGAGAGATCCTGATATGGTAAATTGGACAAATGATGATTCAAGTATAAACCATAGGATAAAATACACCTTTACTCATTGGGAAGGATGACTACAGGAACAGTAGTATTTTGGAATTCTTTTTACATTAGATTGGGTAATTTTAATACTTTTAAATCTGATTTTGAACTGTAATCTTTCACGTAACTTTAATTTACCTTCATTTGCTCCAACAGGCAGCATGGAAAACTATTATTTGTATTATCCAATTGACTATGTTACAGTCTCTACCTCAGAAGTGCTTCATTGTGTAGCTGTATTTTTAAATAGTATCATTCTTGAATCCCTTTACCTAGATATGCAACTACTGTATAGAAACTCCTTTAGTTTAAATTGGGCCAAGTTTAGTCAGATTGTATTTGCCAGATGAAATTATTAGCTATTGGTGCAAAAGTTACAAAATACTAATACATTGGATTGGCCTCAAAAGACAGGCTATTCCACTGATAGTGCTAATTAAGCCACTATGTCTAGCCTTTATATTGACCTATAAAATTCAGTGGGCAGGACACATGCAGAATGTAGAAGTAATGCAGTGTGTGGTTTGTGTTACAGGTACATAAAATGAGTCCTACTGTTGTTCTTCTCTTTAGTTATAGGAACTGCTTTTCACGATTACGACAGAAATCTTAATGTTTTGGTTGCCCTTGCCTTGTAATATGGTTTTATTTGTAAATGTAATGGTTATCTAAGGCCAGTTTTTCAAAATGTCCTTAAGTTGTATATCTATTTGCACCCCCAGTTCTGTACATTATACAACTTGGGTAGGTAACAACATTGTGAATCTCTGAAAGTCTGGGTACACATTCTGTTTGCTAGAGAATGTGGCATTTCTTCATCTTCTGTAATGTGTTTACATTTTTGTGTGTCTGCTTCATGATTTTATTTTTCCTTTTACAGTGATGTTAGTGCCTATTTATCCCATCAAAATAATCCTCCCCTTTCTAATTGCCTTACTCTGGATGTTTTCTTTATACAGAGATGAGAATCAAAATAATTATTTTTTTCTGATGAGCAGCCTTCAGCCCTGGAGATGTAATGAAATGTTAGTTGTCTCAGGATGATATTGCATTTGTGTTGCAAATAGATTGTAAATTGAGATACATTAATATTTTGGTCTTCGGACAGTAAATTTGACAACATTGAAGTCCATTTCAGGGAGGTGCTGTTCTGAATGTGAGTGTAACTCCTCTTAATATTAGTACACATGCTGTTGGGCTTTACATGTAACTGTCTTCAGTTTTGTATTTGATATAATGAGCTGCCCTGAATACAACAGGAGATAATTCTACCATACATGGAGAATCTGACTTAAGTCCCTTCCAACCAAAACCATTTTCCTGTAAAATATACTATAAGATACTAAGTTATCAAGTATACTTTTTAAAGATTTGTAATATTGTTCTTTCCATTCAGTCACAGCACTTAAAACTGACAAGAGCAAATTGGGCCTGCTTGTAGCAGAAGTAATACCTTTTTTTTTTTTTTTTACAAAGAAAGGGGGATCAATGTAGAACACACAGTAAACATCAGTCCCGCTATATAGTGATTTAATTTTTTCTTAAAGTTTTTAAATATACTATGTTCCTTTTCTCAGCCCATCTTATAGTCGCACCTCTTTCACTTTGCTTAGCAAAGATAGTTGCCCCGTGTCTCTGAACGAACTGTTCTTGCAGTTTTGTTGTTGTATTCAGTGTTGTTATTTAGTCTTCCCTTGCATTTTTCTGTCCTGCGTACATATGATTGTTCATTTGACTTGGTGTTTTTTACACATCTCACACCCTAAATAGATGGGGGAACATGTGATTAGAATGCAGGATACTCAGTGGAATTATGTGTGTATACAGAACATAGATTTTTTTTCATTTTCATTAGCTATTTCTACCTTAACAGGGTTTTTCCATTCCTCATGTAGCTGAAAAATGTAATGCTGCTTCAAAGGAACTGCAGTGAGTCTCCTTTGAAAGCACTGGGTAAATACAAAGAGAAGAACATTGCTTGGGATTTACAGCTGCATTACAACACTGTTGTTCTTCCCCCTTCTCCCTTTACAGTTAACAGACTTTTATTATGGATGCTGTTGTCTGTAGTAATTCCCTCTTTCATCTCTCCTCCAATATATTGTCAGCCACGCTTGCCTCTGACTGCAGGGTCAAACCACCTGTTTCAAGTTGACAGTGCTTCTTCATTATCCATCCTTAGAAGGTGAATTCTTCTCCCCTGCCATCCAGGGAATAAAAGCATCACTTCTGGAGTACAACAGGCCGGAGGAGTGAAAGTCACAGGATTTGCATTAAAGCCTGAGTCTTTTTGTGGAAAAAGGGAATGGGGGGGTGGGGGTGGGGGGTGAAATGACACTTTCCTCTTCTGCTCAAATCTAAACCTTACCTGCAAAGCCAGTTTATAAAGGATTGCTATTTCTGGATCACTTTTCAGACAATATCACATATGAGACGTGTGAGCTAAACAGCATGACATTTTCTAAGTTACCATGTCTCTGAAATCTTTTATAGCTTTATTATTTCTGAGATAATGGGATAATGTTTTTCAAGACAGTCATTATGATGTTAAAAGAGTGACTTGATCTAATATACTAAATATAAACTTTGATCTTCCCTTCTCAGGTAGAGATTTGGTCAGCCAAATACTAGTAAGAATGATCCAGTAACAAATGATCAGTCAAATTAATGGAACAGGAATATGTAAATGATCCATGTACAATCTCAGATGTGCATTAGCTCTCGGCTTATCTGAGATGGCTTTTATTCAGGAAGACAGGAGGAAGATTTTATAAGATTGAAGTCAAGGAAACTCTCTTGAGATCTCTGTGTAATACCATCTAAAATGATTTTCCCTTGTAGAAAGCAAAAATGTTACCTTCATTCCTGACTACCCTTGTTATCCATTGATTTAAGTTACTATACTTGTTCTCCTAAGGCAAAAAAAAACAAACCAACAAAAAACATTGGAAGACATTGATCTTTCTTTTATTCTCCAGAATGCAGAAATTCATACCACAAAATAGACTTACTTCAGTTTGGGCAAATCAGTATACAAAATATATAGTGTATGTATACATTGTAAGATGTACCATTTATGTATATATACAGTACAATACATTACATAATTATAGTGTGTGTGTGTATATACTAAACATATGTCTATATATTGCAGCAGTTATATGCTCTGTATATAAAGTGCGCGTATGTGTACGTTCACACACGCAATGAATATGTAGTATATAATTATATGTATAGTCTGTATTTAAGAAGTGTATGTTTATGTCCATTTTTCTTTATGTACATGGAAATTGTGCTACTGTGGTTAGAATTTTCAAATTCTGGTGAACTTAAAAAAATGTTACAATTTCCAATAATTCTTTATTAGTTTGAAAAAATGTGTGTGAAGTTGCCCAGATGGACAAGAAACTTGGCTGGTATCTCAGATATATATAATCAATTTAGGATAGAAATTTACATTGTCTTTGTGGTCCTGTAGTGTCTACTTGCACTTAATGGCCATTTCTGATCTAATATAATATACTTGCTTAGTGCTGTCATCTCTCTCCTTTTTTGGGGGAGATTAAGCAAGGGTTTTTACTAGCTTTCAATTAAAACGTTATTTGCTTTTATGGGCATTGAGGAAGACTTCTTTTTATAGTCTCTCATCTCCCACATGCGTTGCACAGTCATTCTTTTGTGGGCTTGAACTGTGCTTTTTCTCTATTTCCATCTAAGTTTTTGCCTTAAGAGAAGTTACTGTCCAACGTTGCTGCTTTTGAAAATAAAAATGTAGATGTTTCTTTCTACTTGGAAAAACTATTAGACTATGCAGTACACTAAATAACCGCAGAGAAGTTTGCTAGACTTCTGTACTAGCATATGTATGTTGTAATATATTCACCTGCACATTTGAAGTACAGTCAGAGCTGAGTGACTTGGCAACCGTTAAATAACAGAGCAACGCTATACAGCATATAAATACAGCACCTTAAAACAGAAAAGACTACTTATTCCAATTAAACTGGACTTCTACAAGTTCTGCGCTCATCAGACACAGATACTGAATTACCTGTATATTCCTCTCTAGATCAGTGTATACATATTTCCCAAATGAGTTTCTTGATTTTTTTTCTTTTTTTTTAAGTTCAAAATGTTTTTGTTGTTGTTGTCGAGACTGCCAGTCATTCTACCAACTGGAACAGACACTGGCAAGGGAAGTCTTGGCACTTCCACACTTGCTGTATGAGACTCTTTATATCAAAGTTCTTCTTATGAGGTTTCTGGTTTAATTATTTTTACGTGGGGTAAGTCCTCAGCCCCTACTGTGTTTTGTTTTATTTAGCAAATTCCAAGGATAATCTATGATAGTACAACACTTAGTCAAAATGATTTTGTCATCTCTCTGGCTTTGCTAAAAGGCAGTGTACTTTCCTATGATTATTCTTGTAATCCTTTTGGATCTACTTTCTTTTTTTTTCCTTGAATAATTTTCCATTAAGAAAAAATTGACCTGTGGACTCTAATCTTACGGAATTTCAGTCCAAATGTTCAGAACCAACACCTCACCCATCTAGGAGGTTCGTTCCATTTTTTCCACTTAACTTATTCCTGCCTCTTAGAAACAACATTTCTATATAATCTCAATGTTGCAGAATAAATTATATCAAAATGATAACTATTTGTTTTGTTCTGCAGTAATAAACTCACTAGTTACAAGCAAGCTATTTCTGGGCCAATACAGTCAATAGTTACATATTCATTGCATCCTTTTCTGCTAATTTCCTATTCACAACAAACATATTTACCTTTTTTTGAGTAAGGAAATACTGGTGAAAATTCTGGCTTGAACATGTTGGAATCTTAAGGTTTTGTTTTAGGATTGAACCAGTTAACTCTTTTCATATTCGTAGATAAATCTGTTTTATCAGTTAGGATATTGGTTTTAGCGGTGTTGGTCTAAAAGCATAGGGAGACAAAACTCTTGGGGTAGAGGCAATATCTTTTATTAGATCAACTAAATAATAGCAAAAAAATTCTTTCTTTGCAAGCTTTTGGGCCTAAGCACCCTTCCTCAGGCACAGGAGAATTCAAAGATTGTAAAAGTTCTCCCAGATAGAAATGCCTGCTACTTTACACATTCACAGAGCAACGTCTTTTAAAATGGACTGTTATACCCAGGGGCACCCTACCATCTTGTACCTCCCCTGTGCAAGATGAAGTTTCATTTTTACCTGGGAGAACTTTTACAATCTTTGAATTCTCCTGTGCCTGAGGAAGGGTGTTTGGGCCCAAAACCTTGCAAAGAGATAATTTTTTTTGCTACTGTTTAGTCAGTCTAATAAAAGGTATTGCGCCTCTACCCCAAGAGTTTTGTCGGCCTTTTATCAGTTAAGATACTGTTCTTTTTAGTTAAAAGATTTATAAATAAAAGACCAAGTTGTCAATGCCTCAGTTTAAAAATTTAAATAATGTAATGTATACAGTTCCCTCCACTGATAGAATCCTGATTATGCTGTGTTCCTTTAATGATCCACTTAATATGATTCTGATCATTCTGATGGAATTTACAGCTTAAAACCATGAAAGCAAAGTGGAAGTTGCAGCGTTTACCTAAAAGTCACTAATCTGTCCAAATATGTACATGATTATAGTTATATTTATCCTTTAAATATAACACATTGAAAAAATATTTTAATTTTAACCCAATACGTGTTTAATATAATAAGAGAAATGTTATTGTTTAATATAATAAATGGAAAAGATTACTTTTTGGAGCTCTGGGACTAGCATTTTTTATTTTATTTTATTTATTTTTTTGTCTCTGATTTCACAAACTTTGCTTTGGGTCAAAATTTTGAATCCTGTTTAGAATGATGTATTTCTGCTGTATATTTTTTTGGGCTGTTGGCCTGTTCATACTGTTCTTCCCTCTCAGTCTCCCATTACTGCAAAACACACTTGACTTGCTCTTTCCTTTGAAGATCCCATACCACACCCTTTACAGAAACAGTCTGTACGCCAAAATGTTAAATATGTAGGGAATTAACATAGGGAGGAGTTAAAGAGAATAACTCTTTGGCCAAATGGAAATACTGAACTGCAAGAAGATTCTACTTCATTCATTTTGATTTGACTCATTTCTGCCATAGACGTGATTAGGTATAGTGGTATATTAACAACAGATAATTGCAACGGGCTGCATCTGCTCTTTTTAAAATTATTCTCCAGACACACTTTCAGTTTGGGTTTTTGGGAGAGAAGGGGAAGGATTTTGTCTTACTTAATTTAAGATAAAACTTTCAGGGGAAAGTGGACAAGTAGCATCCTGAGTTTAACTGGGCACATCTACACTTGCACTTTAGTGCGCATTAAAGCATTACAAAAAACCATGCTCTTTAGCTAATGTGCATTAAAGTAGGCTAACGGGCCTTTTTCTAGTACCTCACCACGGAGGTACTACATTTAATGCATGTTATCCTAAAGCGCATTGAGTGTGTAGATGTGCCCAGCCGAATATCTAGCTCCTAATCGCAACATATAACCATGATGAATTAGGGAAGATCATGCAACTCTATGAAATTCCCATGCCTAGCTGGTGTCCAATATTGTTGATGGTGCCAGACCCCACCATGGCCTAGTTTATACTATGGACATTTGGCAGCAGAAATAAACTCTGGTTCTGCTGACAAAACAGTGTCCACACACCCAAAGAGCTTCTGTGGCAGCAGAACCCCGCTTTCTGGCAGCAAAGGACCCCATCCCTGAGCGAGCTGTACATACAAGTACGCCAGGACTTCTGCTGGCTGACCCACCCCCTGCCCAGTAGCTGGCACCTTTGCAGGATGTGCTTGCACAGCTGCTGAGGGCTTGCACCTGCTCTGGCAGCCTGTCCTGCAGTTGAGTGGGTGGCAGGGACAGGGGAGTGGGTGCTCACAGGCAAGGCCTAAGCCTTATTCCTCCCTCCAGATGCGGAAATAATAGTGCAGTTGCAATGCACAGGTGTCAAAAAATCCTCTTATGGGGAGTACATGAGAAAAGTCACTCAGCATCCTGCCCAGTAGACACAGTTTTGATCTTAATCACTTAAAAACAAAATGTTTGCAACTTCTTCCTTTGTGCTAGGCATCGTCTTTGTGGCACCTAATATGGGACATAAACTGATTGATGTTTGAATCAGAAGAAAACACGTATTTGTTGAAGTTATAACATGGTTTATGGAGGCTTCAGCCTTTCCTACCTGTGTTTCTGCACCTCCCTTTGCTATCAGCAACACTGCTTTTGGTCTCTAGGTTTCCACTAATGTTACTTTCAAGTACGGACCAACCGAAGGAGGTTTATTGAGGCCTCTTAAAAGGAACCGTTGTAGGAAGAGCACTGTACCAAGTTCATTGTGCTCAGGAATTCAGAGTGCCAGTGTTTCTAAGAATGCCTTATCTGCTTTCTTCAAGCAAGATAAACAGCCCACAAAAACACGCTGTTGTCCTGCGAGAGCAGTTCTGCGCTTGTAGCCTGGATCCCCTGGTTTAGAAACGTGAGGCGCACGCGCAGCCGCCTGGCAGGAGAGCAAGCAGCGTCTGCGGGGCGAAGCACGTGCTTGGGCGGCGCTGGGACGGCCTGGGCGAAGCTCGCCCGTTTGCGTGCCGGGGCTGCCCCTCTGGCCCGGCCCGGCCCTTGCGGAGCCGCC
>NW_005842344.1:1394894-1400172 GCF_000455745.1 Alligator sinensis
GGCCGGGGCCGGGGCCGGGCGAGCACCTCGCGACGGAGGCCGAGACCGAAGTGCGAGGCCAGAGGCCGGTCGGGAGGTGCCCGGGGCCCGGGCCCGTGTGGTCGGCCGTGCGTGCACAGCGCGCCCTTCGCTGTGGTGGCGTCTAAGAGCGGTGTGAGAATCTTGTTTACAAGTCTCTTCACATTTCCTTTTAGCCCGTTTGACTAATTTTTGTAGCATGTCGAAAACAAATGCAGGATGAATGCAGGTGCTAGAGCCGGGGAGGAGATGTGGGGAAGAAAAGCTACCCCCCATGACTGGATGCTGCTACTAATCCCCCCCCCCCATAGGACTGAAGTTTCAGTTAGAAACTGTCCATGTCTTTGCAATCAAAGAGAAGTGTCAGCTTTGATGTGACTCACGGATGCACGACTGTGTCTTAGCATCTTCTTGAGAGTACAGTAATCATGAGATGCACCAAGCGCAAGGCAGTTATTTCTTGCACAAGTCATCTGCTAGTCTTAAAAGGATCTAGGAAGAATATCCTCAGTGCTGCCCTCTACTTCAGGACCGTTTAGAAACTGGACCTGCCATCTGCTATACAGACCGCACAGAAACCCTCCACGACTGATGTTGATAATAGTTCAAATCGTGTTGGTGATAAGGCTGTTAGTGATTACTTGATTCCAGCTTTTCAGAAACCTGTGCGTACAGGAGGGTGTCTGGGCGTGGCGTGGTGTGGTGTGGCGTTTCCTTAAAGTCTCTAAATGTTGTGAACTCCTTTTTTTCAGTCAGTGAACAGTGCAGGTACATTTTTATTTTTATTTTGTTACAGTCTTGTAAAGTTTCACAACGTAACTTACAGATGGCAGGTATCTTCCCCTCCATCCCCTTTGTGTCTGTAGAAAGGACCGAGTTGGGCTAAAGATCAGCATTTTCATCTCGCCCTTCCCACATATGCCACAGAACAGAGGTCTCTAGAGGTTCTGCGCGGGGGCTGTGTGTAACACGGATCCAACATTCACGGGACCTCTGTAGAGCGGTGGCTCTAACTGCCGTTTTTCTCTGTCAGCTACAGCAGCAGTCATAGCCAAGCCGCACAGAACATGGCCAGAAGGGCTAGAGATGCTGGGTCTCAGTCCAGCGCCTTTTTGAACCGTGCAAAACCGTGTATAGAGGCATAGTTCTGTGCAGTAAGGCATGGCTTCCAAGGTACAAATGAAGCCTGTACAGGTGTTGCATACCCATATATCTTACTGCGGGGCTCTGTACAATGGTACTTTATAAAGACGTATCAAAATGGCAGTTTATCTTGAGGGTAGTTAGGGTGAAGCTTACTCCTGAGCACAAGTCTTGCACAGGACTTGCAAGTGCAGCAGCAGTAAGACCTGTGTTGGTCCTTTATTTCGGGTGGGTCTTTAAGTAGGTGTAATGCAGGAACTGGTTGCAGTATTGCAACACAGGACTTCAAAAGAACATTTTTAAATTTTCAGGAGAAAGAAGGGAAATCTAGTTGAGTAGGGGAAGATGATTAAGAACTGAATGCTAAAATCATGTTCTGGAGGCTATCAACACCAGTGGACGTTCTGAGATATGAAATGATAGTCTGTGGGGAAAGAGGAGGAAATACCTAGAACTATTGCAACAACGGGTGTAATAATTTTAGAACATCTTTAAGTCGTCTTCACTTTCTGGAATTATTGTGCAATTGTTTCTGGCAAATGAACTCCTTTTTGTTTTTAATGAAGAAATACTAAATCCCCTTTATATTTCACTTTGAAAGATCTGTAAAAGTGAAATGTGGAACTCATTCTTCCGTGTCACTGATTAGTAGCCCAAAATACATCTGCTCCACATGAGCAACTGCAGCCTTTTGATTTCACAGAATAGCTGTATTTGCCATTACTTTAAATATTTCCTTGTTGATTTAATTCATGTGTGTTATTACTTGTAAAGTCAGAAAAAAAACTTCTATTTATTATACATAAATCTTTGAGTGCAAAAATGGTTAAGAGAAGAGTACTTTCCTAAATTTGTATGCTAATAAGTATTGTACTTTTATTCCAGTGGTACCAGTACCCAATTACAAATAGATGTTGTCAAAGTTAAAGCTGCCCAGTATCACTTCAGAATAACTGCATACGTTAAAAAAAAAAAAAAAAGACCCAGATTCTGTTCACTTACAGCTGTTTAATGTGCAACATTGTTGTTTCAGTGGACTCTCTCTAGGTAGGCACTGCCATACTTCTTGCAAATATCCATTTCGTCTGAAATCAGTGCCAGTAGCTAAACACTACCAAGTGAGTGATCTGGCTCCAGAACTGTGGTGGTGTTTAGTAACTGTTGCAATCTTTAATTGCTAAGTGAATCTTAGTTCTAGGAATGAGCTATGAAGAATTTTATCCTAATTCTGCGGGAGAATTTTGCAAAAAGGAAGGGGGAAACCGTGGTTAACATTTCACTACTGGTATTGGGATTTTGCACTGAGCTCTTAAGAGCAAGCAAGGGTAATTTATGTACAAAGGATGCCTTAAAATAAGCCACCGTAATTACAAAAATGCAGCGTTTAAATTTATAGTAAAAACCCACACGCTGTTGGCAAAACTGAAACTGCATCTGGAAAACATTAAGGATGCTATTAAAATAGTCCAGCATAAACTAGAAATCAGACTGAAATTACAGCGTTGCTTACTTTTTGCCTAAACAACTACTTTTAGGAAGTGTATTTTAAATGTGAAATACTTTACTTTTTTTTTTTTTTTTTTTTAATGCAAGACAGATTCAGATGTAGCTTTTTATTAAGTTGTGCATCTAATTTTGTCTTTTTTATATAACAAAATCTTATGAGATTTTTGTCAATGTTCTTTTATTCCTTTTAGTAATTTAAAATATTTCCAAGTGGCTGCAAATCCAGCTGTTGAGAAGGATTAAAATGGGTTATCAAGTGAGGATGCAACCACATGTATTAAACATTTAATTTTATTAAAAAGTTGAAATGTTTTTGAACATTTTAAAATTACTACTTTTATAAAAACCGAAATAGGCAAAATACCCATTTGTCTTCTATGTACATAATACATTACAATATTTCTCCTTGTATAAAATTATTTACATTATATAAAAAAAAATAGTAAAAATAGGTTATTTTCTTACAAGACATCAAGCCCTGTACTTCTAGTGTAGATCATGGCAGACAAGAATATTATTGCACCTGTGAAAGAAATAATCTAACAAGAGGAGTGTTTTTCTTAGCCATGCTCTCAGCTGAGATCTAACAAACAGATACAGTAACATTCATTTAATTCCATCTAGGGTCAACTTCAGGCAGTTTCCATACAAACATTGTCCTAAAGCTTATGGATTGAGCAATTACAATCAAAGATACAGTATTTACAGCTTTATCTATACCATCTGTATGGAGTTTTGTCCAGTTCACCCTTCACAGAAGCCCTATAAATAAGCCACATTTCCCCCTGCACGGGACAGACAGTCACACTGATAAAGTTCCTTTAAATCTCTTTAGGAGATGCCAGGCTAAACCTCCTTGAGTCAAGTTAAACTTTAGCATCCATTGCTAGAGCTTTGTTGCCTCCCTAAGTAGTACCAGCTACTGCTCCTTTTAATGATCCTGCACCTGAGCAGTTAAATAATGTCCATCCTCTGCTATGCAGTTCAGAGGCCCTATGGCTACATATGCCTTTTCATGTGCAGAGCCAGATGGTCTGACCTGGAGAAAGCCCTGTCGCAGAGGTGGCACTGGAAGGGACGGTGGCCTGTGTGCTTGCGGTAGTGACGGGTCAGCTCATCAGAGCGAGCAAACTTCCATCCGCAGCCGTCCCAGTTACAGTGATAGGGCTTCTCACCTGTTGGGAGAAATCACACAGTGACTCAGCATTGTCCTCCCACATGCAGGCAGCTCTCCCACTCATCGTTTTATATTTAGATTTGGATCTTAATTTAAACCTTCCTTTTACCAAGGCCATCACAACAGAACCCAAGTGGGTCCTAGGCCAGTTAAGCTGCACTAGCAGTTCTCCCTTCCCTGGCTTAAGGAAGCTTTCTGCCTGGAGTAGCATTTGTGAGGTGGTGGGAGGGGGGAGCGAGAGCGTGACTGGGAGGCAGTTACTACAGTAATAGCTATAGTTGGAAAGCTTTGGCAAAGATACAGACATCTCCCAGACATTACAGCATTAGTATCTCAGGCTAAGACTTGATACCCATGCAGCTTACAGGCACTAGAAAGTTAATCTTTCACTTGGCTCGGGGCCCTTCTTGCACATGCAGTGGTTTGTTTTGTTTTGAGGCAGTAGTTTACTAGCCCGGCTCTCTCAAGTAACCGAGTATCGGGCTGCATTTACCTGTGTGTGTTCGGAGATGGGCCTTCAGGTGAGAACTCTTGGTGTAGGTTTTCCCACAGCCAGCATAGGTGCACGTGTGCGTGGCTGTCCGCTTCCTGGGCCAGGACCGGCGCCCTCTTTTTGGCTTGGAGTCCAACAGCTCCAGGGGAGAGGAAGGAGGGGTGAGCATACCTCTTGGGGCTGAGGGTTGCAAAGGCACCGTGTCCTCAAACAAACCAAACTGGGAGGTGCTCTGGTACTGGAGGTGGCTGTGGTGAGGATGGAAGCCTGTGGTGGGGTGATAGGTTTGCTGGAATGGCATTGAGGAATGGCAGATCCTTTGAGCTTGGCAGTCAGTTACCATGAGGTCGGTGGGGCTCAGGGGGGGTGTTTCTGCCCCTGGGATCTGGGGCGAGCTGGCCATCCTTGCCTGCTCATAGGCCATCATGCAGGTTGCGTTGCCTTCTTGCTTGATCTTTGGGCAGGTCTGGGGTACAAGGCCCAAGATGGGCCCATAATTGTCCATGTCAGGTTCTGGCTTAATGTTCTCCACGAACTGGGGGCTCCCGAAGCTGGGTGCCATGAAAAACCGCCCATGGATGTTGTGAGGGGGGCAGAAGTTTGAGTCCATGTCTGACCTGATCATCTCTGGCACGAGGCTGGGGTTGTAAGGAGGCGGGCTGCCTTCCTCCAGGGAACTGTAGCATCCAGAAGGCGGGTTTGTCTGGTAGAAGTTACTGGGCTCCGTCTGTGCCAAGGGGTAGTCCCCAGGGGGTGAGTTCTGGCTGAAGTTGTCGTTGCCCATGGAGAGAATAAGTTCCAAAACGTTGTTGAGATCTTCGTCCTCTTTGGGAGGGGACAGGCTGCCTGGCCCTTGCCGCATGTCCAGCACGGCGCAGCTGCTGGCAGGGGCCTTGCTCTCCAGGTCACACTTCCATCGCTGAGGGAGGGAGGGAAGAGCG
>NW_005842344.1:1400819-1416317 GCF_000455745.1 Alligator sinensis
CAGGCCCGAGCTGGGCGGCCAGCGCTCCTCACGGAGCTGCCGTGCCTGGGCTGCGCGTCTCCACCTCGCTCCTCATCTTGGCCCAGAGACTGAATGCTCCCTCAGGGGGAGCTGCACTGAGCTCCTCAGACCTGGGCTCTGGGCAACCCCTTCTGTGTTGCCCCTCGTCCAAGAGCAGGGGTCTGTACGGGCAGCCCTCAAAGGGAAAGCGGTGACTTGCCACCGGGCTGCAGCTGTGCGCGCTGGCTCCCCAGGTCACTGCATTGGCAGAAGCCAAGGAGGATGTTTGGGAACAGCTCCCACTTGTAGGTGTTCACAACTTGGTGGGAAGGGGCAAGGTGAATTAGTGTGAACAAACACTCTTCTCTGGTCCCTGATGAAGTGTCAGAGTCTGTATTTTGGGGACATTTCCCCAGATCTGTTGGTCCCTGGAAGCAGTCCTCTCCGGGAGATGCATTACTGTTGTTAGTTACTGACTGTTTTAATAAGTACACATTACTAAAAATAAACACAGTTTAATAATGCACGCACACATTTTATTCTGAAAGTCTGCAGGATAGACAGGAGGAGTTATCCAGCTGTCTGGGAATGGAGTAGAATCGATGCACTGAACGCGTGGTAACAAAGTACACCAACACACATGACTCACAGCAGTGCAATGTCACACTTGTGTAATCCGTTAATGTAAACTCTTTTCCTCATAAAATGTACGTAAATGTACAGAATATACATACATATGTGTGGTTCCATGAGTCAGCCAACAAAGTGTCCTCTGATGAATTCTGAATGAATGTGAGTGTTCCCATGATAACACACCCTGAGCGACTTTGGCAATTTATATTCTTGTGATTTCATCAACTGCTACAACAAAATATTTTGTTACTAGGGTATTCAAGGGACAGTGAAAACTGAACTGTAAAGTTGTAGCCAGATGCTTTTTTCCAGTAGGTGCTGGAAGTGCATGTAAGTTTGCAATACTGTGTCACTTCGCTGTATCATGTGCTCTTCCCTTTATTAAAGGGAAAAAAGCAGGTTTGATAGGTGAAAGTCAGCTCTCTAACTTTAGTTTCTTTTTTGTAGAAAAGAAGTGGATCTGATAAGTTAAAACATTGGCAGTTTATTAATCCGATGAGGAGGATTTTCTCTCGAGTCACTACATTAGTTCTGTATGACCCTGGTAACACTTTGCCCAGATGTTCTTCTTGCTCCATCGTTGTTATGTGGAAACAGTGGCACGGTTTCTTCTTTATAAATCGTTTTTTTCAAATAAACATTTAAATGAAGGGTTTAGTTCTGGTCTCGCTTTACACCAGTGTAAATCGGGAGTAATGCTGCTGTAGTCAGCCAAGCTACGCTGGTATGTGAAAGTAGTTTGTGTGAGGTTAGAATAGAAAGGAGCTGGAGCGCGTTCTTTAATCTTCTCTAAATAGAGTGCCATTGGGTGATGCGTGGGTGTCCTTCTCAGAGACAGGTCACAAGATACAGAATTTCAAAGGCTGCAGGTTATGTTGATTTTCTAGGACTGGTGCTGACCTGTTTCTTGACATCAAAGACAAATATTTGATATTTTTTTAAGTAGACTGTCATTAAGACGAAATTTGAATGCATGAATCAGAGCTACAAATGTATAACGAGAATTCAACAGTATTGTATGTTGTAGCTGGGTTCATGGGTGACGGTTTCCAAGCCAGCAGCTCAGCAAAGCATTCTGAGTTGTCAGAACTCAACCAAGAAAGCTCCTTTCTCAGAGAAGAGTGGATGTAGTGATCCTGTAGAATGATACTGTTGCGAGTTAAATAAGCACAGAGTCATTACCTTTAGGTACCATTTATTGTTTAGTGTGAAACAACAGCACTGGCAACATAGCTTGTCTGTTCATGTGTTTTATAAATAGGACAGATGTATTATTGTAGGTTTCTTCAACTGTATATCAAATGACTGTGATAACATTGACTTATACACCTACTTATACACCCACAGTATGAAACTGTGCATATTGAATAAGTACTTGTGGAAGATGCTAGACCGGCTGTGCTGAGACTCATGCTCTCTGTCCCGGGTACTTCTCAGCTTTCTTCCCAATGTGCCATAGACAGGAGTCTCTAATCTTTGGTCTAGATTTATTTGCAGTGTTTTCAGTTTATGTAAATGGAGTAACATCAGATACTGCTTTTACCCTTCCTGTCAATTGACTCTGTGAAAAGGCCAACACTTTTTTTATTTTATGCACTTACTGGCCAATATACATGTATCAATAGGTTGAGAGGTTGCTGCAGTCCTACAGGTGAAAACTGTTCAGGTGCTATCTTAACGAGACTGGTACCAGTAGGTTATTAGATGGCTGGTTAGTGAATTTTGCAATGAATACAAAATCCCATGCAGGTACTTTTGCTTTAACTTATACGTTTAATAGATATCAAGTACAGTAGTCCAGGCTTCTGTATAACGCTGTGTTGGTCATCCTTATATTACTTCCTGCTTCAGGTCCAAAACCCATGGTTGAACTCGACTGAGCGTATCTTTTGGAATATCGTCTTGATTTAAAGATTTCCAGGGGTGGAGAATTCCCCACAACTCATGTTAAATTGTTCTATTGTTTAGTTGCCTTTACTTTTAATGTTTGGCACCTTATTTTAGCTTGAATTTGTCTGCAGAGCTGTCTAACTGACAGCCTGTGGGCTGTATCCAGCCTGGGAGGGGAGAGGTTGAATTAGTGTGGCCACCACTCTCATCATTGTTCCTGCTGCTGCAGTAGCTGGCCAGCCAGGGTTGCTGAGGCAGGGCACAGGGGGCTTGCTTGCATGGCAGACACCTGTGTGGCATGTGGCCCCCAAGGCATATGGCTTGCATGGTGCAGAGCCTGGGGCGCATACAGCCCCCAGCCACTCTGCTGTTGGCTAGAGGACAAGTGCATCACAGAGATACTGACTCTATATACTGACTCTGACTCAGAGAGTCAGAGATACTGACTCTATGATACTGACTAGTTAACTATACATAAGGTAAGGAGTTATCCAGAAATATGTATGAAAACCGTGAGCTGACATTCATATAGCTTTGAGTCTGAGAAGCAAACATCGAATCTTTTAGGATGAAAGTGTGCATGGAGGGAATTTAGCTTGCTACATCGGGAATGTGGTTAAAACTGAGGATATTTTTCACCAACACGAAGAAGGGTTCTAGCTTACATTTTTAGCTAGTAGAAGTACGTTTATTGGCCATTTATATATTAAGGTGGGGAAGAGCATGTTTGGGGTGTTGAGTACACATTAAGTTCCCATTTATAAAATACCTTCTTTGTACTGCACCTGTATTATTTATTAGTCATATGTCCTGTGTATCTGGAGTTGAGTAATGGGAAATGTTGGAGCAAGAATTGCATCAAGTGTGACACTGTTAAATGGCATAGCCTGCCACTAGGAATGACTTTTTCTATTTGAATACATGGAAGTATGAATCAGAGCCTGGTGAATTAGCCAGTGAGAGGAAGATGGGTATCTTTACATGATAGATTATACTCTGCATATAGAGTAGCTGATCTCATTTGTCTTCCTGTACCCTGAAGTTTTGTTTAGATGCTAATCGCTGAAGCATCCAAAACTGTATAGGTTCCTTTTTTAATGTGATCATTTGTCTTATTACAATTTAGATTTTGAAACTGCAGTGGCACATTTAGGGTCAGCCATTGTTTTTCAGACCACTGGTTTCCATTTTTGTGCATCTCATTGTATAGCACTTAGATTTTTCAGTTGCTGATTAAGTTTGGGCAGAAAAATATCCCTTAAAAATATTGTTAAATCAAGAACAGGAATCATTAATTCCTTTATTTATACATCTCTGAAAATATACTTACCATTCATGGGTACAGCATCCACTTCTCTTGATCTCTAGAAGAGCCAGTTTCAGTACAATCCTAATATTGTATGGACCCAAAGTATGGATTTATGATCCTCTAGTACAGCTTTTCTCAACCTGTGTGTTGTGACCCAGAAGTGCTGTATCTTGTGCTGTATCTTGTGCAACCCTTTCATGTATTCTTGCTGACCCAGAAGTGGGTCACAAGACTATATGAAAGGGTTGCAAACAAACTTTAAAAATGGATCAGCAAACTTTACAAATGGACTCTCCTTTAAAGGAAGAAAAATGTGGGAAAGCGTGGCTTTTCCCTTGCAGGCTGGCAGAGTTCCAGCCTGCATGGGTCTGCTTGGGGCTCCCCGTGTCTCACACACTGTGGGGGCTAGGGCCTGGGAGCGGAGGGCAGAGGGTCAGGAGTGAGGGGCACCGGGCCGGAACTGGCCATCGATGTTTACAAATGAGTCTTGATACAAAAATGGTTGAGAACTGGCATTTTAGGGGTTAAAATATAAAAACATGTGCTGGTAGGGGTATGCAGGCAGCTGGTAAATCTGGAAGGGAGTATGCAGTAAGAAAAATGTTGGGAACCTGGACCTAAGTTCTGTTGAAATCCTGATATGGTACTGCCATCTTAAGGAACTGATTTTAGATGTGCAGTCTGATACAGTGCAACTTTTAAAATTAGTTTTGTAACTTTTTCATTTAGCACAAAGATGGTTGCTGGAAAATCCTTTCAATAATAAAAATACAAATTTGCAGGGAATCATTTTGCCACTTATGCTGTCATATAGGCAACAAAGGAGTCCTGAATGAAGTTCACTGTGGAAGTGGCATCAAGCTCATGTATGGGACATGGTACTTTTATTTGCCAAGTGCCCAACATGAAGTATCTTACACTGTAAGCTAAATGAAAAAAGGAATTCAGAAGAGACAAAGAAGTTGTGATTATGCCTAAAATAAATGTAGTGAGAAAAAGGAAGACAGGGTACTGTCTGATAATAGACCATGCTTTATATAACACAACACTGATTTTGGTTACAGGAACAGTTGACTAGCCACACTTAGTATTTTCCCCTGTTAGGTACTTAAAAGCAAATAAGGAGTCAAAAGACGATGCAAGAGATGCAGTGTGAGGTGCAGTAGCCTGGCGGTACAGGGCATATATTCTCTTTCTGCACCTACTGGGGATTTGAACAATCCAGATTGTTTTTCTCTTTGTGATCATAGAAAAAGATTAAGGGCACTTTCCCATCTGTTCTGAAAGATATATATATATGTTCTAGGCATAGTTTTATTCTACCCTGACAAAGAAGTTTCTTGAAACGAAACTTAGGATATTGCTTTCTGAAAACATAAAATGTCCGATACTCTAAATTCTTGGGCTTTAGTTCTGCATAAAATGGTTTTCTGTTTCCTTTCTTAAAAAAAACACCTGCTCTCTGTAGATAGCAAAGTGTCTCCCTCACATGAAATCAGCACGAAGCAGCCAGCCAAGAGGCAGCAGTGTGTATGAGTGAGAGGGGATCCTCTGCAGCCTTTATATACCAGAGTTATTTTTAACCACAGCCTCCATGCTTATTACAGTGTTTCCTCTCTCAGACGCTCAGGAAGCCCACTTGGCTC
Organism: Alligator sinensis; assembly: GCF_000455745.1. Classification (NCBI taxonomy): domain Eukaryota; kingdom Metazoa; phylum Chordata; order Crocodylia; family Alligatoridae; genus Alligator; species Alligator sinensis. The sequence goes on from NW_005842344.1 coordinate 1,406,298, forward strand.
TGCTGCCTGCTGACATGCGGCCCTGGCTCTCAAACTCTCTGAGAACAACAGGCCTGAGACTGCTCGGCTCCATTAAAAAAACTGGCAGCTTTTCAAGCCCTGACAGAAAACCTTTCAAAGTTCTGGATTCCCTCCAGTTAACATATGAGGCTCCTTGATCAGTGACAAACTTGACTGAAACAGTGCAAAACGCTCTTAAGTAAATAGCCCTTTTTTCTGAGTTTAAGTTCTTAATAGTTGAAAACACCGTTTATATTTTTGGGGTTTTCTGTGGAAAAGTGTTTTATATTTTCCAAATATGGGTTTCAGGGATTTCTCCTCTTCCTTTCAAGCTTCCCGTGCCATTCTTCTCAGAATTCACCAGCGGCGTTTCCTCTTGCACAACAGTAAAACTGCTGGTCAGTATGAACTCTCAAAGGGAAGGGTATGGGTTTAGTTCTGTGTTTGTACAGCACAGTGCCTAACATTTTGTCCCTGGGCACCACCATATTATAACTAATAATAATAATGGGCTTAAGGATTTTGCTCCAACTGACAACATGCGAGATGAGTTGGCTGCCTTTTGTGGCTTCCTCTGCCCGTTCATTATACCCGCACAACACACAGCAGTCATTCTTCTTTCTCACTGTTGACATATTTACTCACATTAAAAAAAAGAAGAAGGCTGTACAGCCTTCTCAGCTTTCATCTCTCTAGGAGAGAGATTGACGAAAAGAGAGAGAGTCTGAATTACAGCTGCATTGTAACTTCTCTAAACTTGCTGTCCTGCCCACTCTCTGGGTCTTTTGTCACCAGTAGTTAATGTTTTTCTTGTGCCAGATTTGTGGAACTGTGTTCTATTTTCTTCCTTCTACCTCTCATCCTTTCCAGCCCTGTCTTTGAGCATTAGACAGTGACATGGAAAGGAGGAAGTAGCTGGGACTGGTGTGCAAGAGCAGCAGCATTCCTGCCATGTGGACTGAAGTAATTAGCACTCCTTTACCCTTTCCTTTGAGCTTGGTAGCTGTATTTGAAGTAATCACTTTGCCTACTCTTGAGATAATCCCTATCATGACATACTCAACACAATAGTTATTTTTGCGTATATCGATAATGAAAATCAGCTAGTGTATGTTAGAGCTGACAGCAGACTTTAAAAACTCTGCTAAGGGTATGTAGACACTGAAGGCAAGACTCCTTTAGAACATTTAAACTCAAGTGAGGCAACCTTCCTTCAAGCACAACTGAAACATGTAGCTTGTAGCTTCTAAAATAACTTGCATCATTACCATCTCCAAAAACAACCCTTGGACTATGTGGCCTTGCGGTTATGGCTATGGGGTTGTGGTGATATAGTAAGAGATTCAGATCCAGTTATAGGGAGATAAAAAGCTTCAAAGAAAGTGAAACTGTTTTTGTCTTGATTATATAGAAATAATAAGGCTTCATTGTACTTAAACCTGCAAAACAAAATTTGTAGCTCAAAATTAAAATGTGCAGTGATAAAGGGAAGAATCCTGTCATGCCAGGCAGTACACACTAGTTAAAAAAAAGCATCAAGTCAGTGCAAGGCACAGCACATTCTATTAATATGTCAACTATCTTGGGACTTATTACGTGATTGTATGTTATGTAACTCTTAAAAAAAATGAAAAAAATAAAACTTTGGCCTACACAGACAGCCTAGTCCTCCTTGCAAGCCTGACAAACTCCAGAGGGTGCTGGACATCAGCTCTGCTTCAACACTTAAATGTGCCTCACTGCAATTTGACTGGAGACAAAGAAACTCCATCTCAGCCACCACTGTCGAGACCCAGGATGAGACTATGAGGCACCTGAAGGAGAGTGAGAGCTACCTTTACCTGGGTATGTCCACTGGCTACTGAGTGAGACATGCTGGAGGAGCATCCTGGGGATCATGGGAGCATGGTACCCAAGCAACAAGAGCCTCCTGAGAGCATCCAAGCTGACAAGGCATGTCCTGGTACCTGACACCCTCAAGCAGTCCCATATGGGGCATGTATGTCAAACTGTGACAATGATGTGGTTGTCTCATTGGCTTGGGTGTTATATGTTGCAAGGGTTTCTTTGGATGGGTTTTGTTCTGGCAAAGGGTTAATGGTGGGATTGCAGAGGGACTGGGGCACTGCACTCTGGATAGGGTGTTGGGGGCCCTGGTCCTACAACTCAGCTCTTTCTAGAAGCTGGGGACCAGGCAGGAGATACAAGCCGGGGAGCTGGAGTGTGCATATACCTGTGCATGTGCGTGCCTCCCTGAGTGCCTGCCAGCCGCAGCCTGCTGGAGTCCAGGAAAGCCTGCTGGTGTGAAGCCCCAGAGAGTTGAGATGGAAGGAGTCTGCCATGTGGGGACCGCAACAGAGAAGCCTGCAGCAGTGGGATGGAGGCAACCTGATGGCAGCAGAGAAGCTGAAACCTGGGAGGACAAAGAGGAGCTTGCTGCAGAGTGATGATTCCTGCCTGCCACTGGAACCAGCTGTAGACAGGGGTGAGAGAGAGGGAAAAGTGTTAGAGAAGAGTGTCTTTTAACTCTTTCTGTTCTGTCCTGTCTTTTCCAGTTCCATTGTAGTGTTTTCCCTAATTATTAAAGTTGGGGGTTTTATTCCTAAATGTAGCCATCCTGTAATTGAGTATTTCACCTCTCATGGCCTGGCCAACTTGGGGTCCTGTCACACAAGCATATCTGCTGGATATCACCAATATGAAGAAAACCAGCTGAGACCACTTGCCAGCAGTGACAGTGCAGAGATGGACTGAAGTAGACCCCTCTTTATACTATAGCGTCTTTCAAAAGACTGCTAACTACCCCAGCAGTCATACAGTGCATGCTCAAGTCATTATCTAATAACAACTTACAATCTTACAACTCTACACTGATGCTGTCACCATGTCTGGGGTCCTGTCCCTCTTTTTTCACCACATCTTGTGGAAATTTCCCAATTATTTTATGCCGAATTAATGTGGGCTGCATGACTAACTGCATGATTTAGAATATGTTAATATACAGCAACTTATGTAGGTACAATGTGCAGGTCCTGTATTGTCTTCCAACCCTACCATGTCACAATTCTGCTTTTAACGTTTTCTTGATAACACTTTTAAATCTCTTACATAACCCTTAAAATGAAGAAAAGAAACAATATGCATGATTGGCAGTTGACATAGTGAGAGTAAATTTACTGTTACATTTCTTGAATCTGACCTGGTGTGTATTGGATACTAGATCCAGAAAAAAAGTTAGGCACCTAGCTTGCCTAACAGAATCCCAGCCTCCAGTTATCTGTCTGAGTTCCCTGTAGAATGCGTGGGGAGAATTGCGCGCCCAAGATGGCCAGAACACTGGGAAGGAAGCTGTAGCCAGTAGAACATGTCAAAGAGGAATGTGTGAGGTAAAGTTAAGGGCTTCTTGGGTTGTATTGTAGGAATAGGAATATTGACCATGTTTTCCTTCATCTGTGATCCATATCTGAAAATCGTCCGTGAAAAATTGGTATCAATGAGCTGCACATTCATCGTCTGTCAGTAACACAGACCAAATTTTCCCCATTCGTATTGTAGAAAGGTTAGAATATAAAAGTAAAATCATATGCTCCCCTTTTTCTGTGTCAGTATCTGTTTCTCATGGCTAGAGGAATGTAATCTAATACACGATGGGTGCATCTACATTAGACTTTTACTGCGGTTGCCTAATTAACTGTGCAGTAAACATCTCAGTATCTACATGCACGCTGCTATTAGGGTGCACAAAACTAATAAACTCCACAGCAGGGCAATACTTGTAAATACTACTCTGGAGTTTTTTTGTGCACAGCAGTGCACGTGTAGATGCCGACCCAGCTGGCTGGGGCATGAGGGTGCTCTGGTGTGGGGGCTGCCTGCTGGCTAGCCTTGCACTGAAGCACCCTTATGTCCCAGCCAGCCCCTCCACAGCACAGTGAGCCCAGTCGGAGCAGCCCTGGGGTGGCAGACTGACCTGCCTGCCAGCTGGGACTGCTGTGACCTGGCTCAGTGTGCTGCAGTCCTGGCACCCATGCAGACATGTACCTGGAAGCAATAAGCTGTGGAGTTTATAGCTGCAAATTAATGGGCACATGTAGACAAGCCCAGTGTGAAGTCTGTGCAGTTGCCCTGGTATAACTCGGGACATAATTTGTCTGCAGAATCATTTTTGTGTGTGTGTGTGTGGGGTAAAAAAAATCAACACGAGGATCAAAGCTGGCTTGACTGATTCATAATGATGATTATACAAGTAATTTGACAATTAAAAAAAAAAGTAAACGTGCTGTGACAGTTCAACAGCCTTGTAAGCACTCGTGCACTAGTGCTGCATTTGGATGTTGTCTATGTACTTGTGTAAACTGATGGTGGCTGTAGAATGTAAAGCAGTAGCAATCACTTGCCTTCTAGTTGTTCATATTATGAGACCGCCTATAAACCCTAGCTAAGATTGGACTCCTTCCTTTTCAGACTGTATAGAAACTGTTAAACGCAGTCTTTGCGATACTAGATGAGACAGCATAATACCCTGGTTTGTGGCATCTCTATAGTGCACATAGGAATGTAAAAATTAACTGTTTTTTTTTTTCCAGACAGTGACTAATTTAGCAGACTCACCTTATGGATAAACGCTGGTAGCATTTATACTTAAGTATGAACCACTGTTTTCATTGTAGAAATCCAGCAAACATCAAAGAATGTGCCCATATTTCTACAGATATAAGTTAGCCAAATAAAATCAACTAATACTCTCGGCATAAGGGCTCACCCCTCATTACCAAAAGTTATCAAAATCTATGAATAGTATTTTTTAACACAGATGCTAATGTATCTCTGAGTGAGCAGCTTTAGCGACCTGTACTACAGTAACATTTTAATTAAAAAGTCATACAATAACAGGCTCAAAATGTAAACTTCAAAACATTTAAAGCCCAAATTACCCTGGGTTAAGAACTGGCATTGAGTGTGTAATTTTTAACATTCCAGACTCCTTTCATTATAGTTCAAGAGGCCACAGAAATACACCATTATGAGCCAGAAATAGTTCTTCCTTTTATTTGGAAAGAGAATTACAGAGGGAGTGATTGGGAACTGAAGTTTAGGTCCTAAAGCAGGAGCTGGCTACAATATTTTTATATACAACTGCAACCACAAGCTTGCACTCAGTCATACATGCCGGACTAAATGGTGCCAGCTGTATAAATACGCAGCACTAAGTTAAAACACAGGATCTTTTTTATTTCAGCTTTGAAGGTTTATTGTGCTAGTTCTATTTGCAATAGCACTTAGAATCTATATGCCTTTAAAAATAGCGAAGGAAAAAAACAACAACTCCTAGCAACTGTAAACCTACAAATACAGAATCCATTCCTCAACTGTCAGAAGGAAATAGAAGCTGAACATGTTCTATCCACCGTTAATGGACACAATGTTTGGCCTTCTCTACAATATGTTACTGTAATATCGCAAAGCAATTGCCTTTTTGTTTTTATTTAGTTGTTTTGTTACTCAGTCTTGAAATGTGGCATAACGTGCACTTGAAGTCTTTTATGAAAACCAAGCGATATGACAATTTGGTATTGTTTGGAGCCAAATTCTGCTCTGAAATACATCTGTGACACCCCATTAAAATCTGGGGAGGAGTTTTGCTCAAGTAAGGAATATAGCATCATCCCTTTACTTGGAAATTACTTGGAGAGCTTCAGCTGCACAGTTCCATATAGGTGTGGCGCATTATGCTTTATTACTATATGCCATCGAATGAAAAGGGGTTTGATCCTTGTTCCAGTGATGACGAAGCTCAGGTTTTTCCTATACTCTGTTAGACTTTAGAAGAACAGCGTCTCCCTCTGTTATTAAGGCAGTAGGTAGGGCAGATGAACTAATATAATGAATACTGAATGGTAGTTAGCCGTGTTAGCCTGAAGTCGAAAAGAAGGCAGAGTAGGGTATCCCACCTTTAAGACTAACTTGTTTAGAAAGCTTTTGTAGGCTACAGGCTACTTCATTGGATGCTGTGAACAGTCCAGTCATAGCATCTGAGGAAAGAGGTTGTAGCCTATGAAACATACCTTCCTGAATGAGTTAGTTTTAAAGGTGCCACTCTGCCCTGCCTTTTCCATTATTAATATTGCTATTAATTAATGTAATCAACCAGAAAACAATGCAGAGGACAACATCTTTATTATTTTATTTGTGACAAAGGGAATGGCACTCAGCTTTGCTGAGCATAAGCACAAACCTTAGTGAAGAGACATGGAAAAGAAAGAGCATCGTTTGTGGAGGTGGAGTGCTTAGGATGGCTCCACTCAGGAAAGACAAAAGTATGGTGGGTATTTAATTTGCCTTCTGTTTTTTTTCCCCTCGGGTTGTTATCATAGGAATTATAATGCTGCTTTGCAACTTTATTCAGCTTGAATACACACGTTCACTGTGGAATTTAATCTTGGCTTCTGACATCCCTACCCAGGGACAGAACACCTTTTGCATTTCCAGTTGTTGTGACTATTTCCAGGCTGAGAATTAAACCAACGTGGAAATGCATGGATTCAAGCTATTTCTGGTAACTATATAACTGGAAAAGCTGTCAAAGCTGTCCTGATTTTAACATATTTTTGGCAACTGAAAATAAATAAGTAATTTTAGAAACTTGGTGGAAAGTAGTGCCTCCTTCAGGAGTTTAGAGTGCCAAATAACTCTCCTGGTAGATGGATGAAGAGCTTGTTATTAAGTTTCAAGCAGCAATGTTTTTTATGTAAAAGATCAAAACCAAGGAGAGACAATCTAAAATGTAAAGCACTTGCATAGATATTCTGTAAAAGGAAACCTATAAACATATGAAGTGGTTTATCACAGAAGACAGATGAAACATGGGGTGTAGATGACTTTGAGAAACACCCTGATTTGTTCTTGGAAAAGGAGCAAGTTGAGGTAGAGCTGCTATTGCTCTGGGCTGTTATGATCTCCACGCACAGTCACGTTTTTCAGTGCCAAAGGTGTGATGTCCTATCCTGTTTCAGTAAACCAACATGCTATTGAGCAGTGCAAATACCATCAGGGTATAGTCCCAGATGCATGGTAATCAGACCTGTGAAAAACAGGACAGAGGATGTTTTTATAGATGAACTGGGAGAGGGGAGGGAGGCACCATGGCTCAATGAAAGATGGAGTTTAGAGAGGAACAGTCACACTGCAGTAGCTTTTCCTTTCAGACGATCTTTAGTGAACAATGTACGAGTTGTAACAGCATCACTTTTGTCTGCCTAATGTCATAAAAATGGATGCTCTGTTCATTTCCTGACACACCAGTGTTTCCAGTGCTGTTCATGCTCATTTAACACTTGTCTGAAAGCCTGAAACTACATGCCCTTGTCATTTGTCACTGATTAACTATTCAATCTTTAATCGGTATAGTAACATACCAGTATATTGCGTTTACCTTGGAAATGCCCTGCAAACAATGTATTGTTATTAGCTTCACTAGATTCACAGTAAATCTTTCAAGCTCAAGGGCCTATGGTCAGCCACACACTCTGTAGCAAGGGATGTGAATGGTTTTTGAAACTGAAGTCACCTGTAGAAAAAAATATGTAGGGGGTGTATTTCTTTTGTTTTTTCTGTATAAGATCAAACCTAGCCCCTACTGACCTTTTCCTGGCCCTTAGGCCTATGAATTTATGAAGAGAAATAGTCTTTTTATACTGGGTAGATTTGCACAAGAAGAAATGTGGTTGCATTGGTTCCTACACATTTCTTCAGCAGTCCATCCCTGAGAACACAGTCCCAAGCTGCCCAGTTCTTCCTGAGATCCTCAGAATAGGTTCATGCATGATGACGGATATTAGTAAAGCATTTTCCCCACAGCTTTTTCAGAATAGCTAGTGGTGTCTCCCTAGACTTTTATATGGTTTCAATCATTGTTTAATGTATGAAGCAAACAGAGACAGCTGACCTGTAGGTTGCTAATGGTCCCAGTGTAGGAGGTAGAAATACATCTTGATAGTTTTTTTTTATTTCATGTGTCCAGGTATGTGGGTTCCCACCAGGAATCCCATTGGGCCAGCCACAGAAGGCCTTACTGGCCATACACACATTTTGTGTGATTGTAGCTCCATTAGTTTCAGCGAGACAACTGCACATTTACACTGACATAGGAGAAGCACATAAGGGCCACGAGGGCAAGAAGGGAATTCTTGATATGCAAATTTACTCCTACTAATAAACTCAGGCTGTATAATAAAAGCCACGACACAGGTGTCAGTTCCCCTGTAGCTAGCCACTTCATGGGCATTTGTTGTGCATCTTTGCCAGCCAATTCTTAGTTAACATTTGTAATGAAAATCCCATGTTTGTGCTTGCATTAAAGGTTGACTGGATGCCTTAAGGTGTGGGTATGGGGGCGGGGGAGGGAGGTGCTTCGGTTTCTACATTCCGTGATTCCATAAAATAGCTTTGTGGAAAGGATAAATAAAATAGTCCTAATGATCCAGGTTCCTGACTTATACTTTTACAATTTTAACACAAAATGTTTATATATTGGCGCGTCCATTTCTAAATGTGCAGAGGTAATGTTGCATTCTGATGGTAAAGACCAAATATCATCTCACAAGTAGGATGATAGTAAAAACACTGAATTAGAACATTTTTTGAAGACATTAAACTTTTTTTAAATAGTGGTGAAGTAGCAAATGATTTCTTTGAGATGAAATCAAAAGGAGTTGCCCAATATATCACCTGCAGCTTGCTGGAGCAGACTGGGCTAATTTCAAGGATGGCACAGTCGAGATGGGGGCCAGCAGCTGCTCTCTGGAAATAAGGGCTTTCACACATGCTCGATACAAAAGATAATGATGTTCCTAAGAGTGTGCCTCAAGGTAGAGAGAGAGAGTGTGTGTGTGTGTGTGTGTGTGTGTGTACATCTACACATTCATTAATGCACTGTAATCAGCACTACTACGCAGTAGTGCTGGCACACATTTTTGTGGGGCTAATGCGGACTAGACTAATTTTACTGTGCAATAGCGCATTAGCATGGTTTTTGCCTGCGGCGCTAACGCGCAGTAGAATTAGTCTATTGTACATTTAGCATCTCGTGTAGATATGCCATGTGTGGGAGAGAGAGAACAGACAGCTTGATTGCACTGATAAAAAAAAAAGAGGAAGTGTTTTTTTTTCAGGCAGATAAGTCATACAAGTTTGGACTCAGGTGGCACAAGGTCTGAAAATGCTTAAGATCTTTCTCGCACACACACATGTGCATGCAGACAGATACAAAACACCTTAATTCCAGAAGGAAGTCAGAGAACCATGAAGTCCTGTTGCTCCACCACTGGGAGGTAAATGTTCTTTCCTGTCAGTGGCTCCAAGCACCATGCCCAGGTCTGGCTTCAGACCACTGAAGGTGTTCATCCAGGTCTATGACATGAGGGGAGGTCTAATAGGTGGCCATTTGGCTTCTGCAAGTTAGAATCATGTCACCTGCCCTTACCTTGTCCCTATAACTGTATTGACCTGAAACCAAGACAACTCTGACTTTGAAACACTACCCCCGCCACCCCCTCAATGCTTAGATGCTATACTTGGAAAAATTATAAATGTGTTATAAGGGTCCATGTATAAAAACTAAGTATTGGAAGGAAGGGGGAGCTTAAACGTGGCTCCCTCCCCCCCTACAATGGGTAAAGAAGTGGCGGGGGGTGTGGACATCTCCTTGCCCCACACCATGACTTAACCTCCCTCCCACCCCCTTACATCACTTGTCCCATTTGCCCCGCACCCCACCTGTGGTACCTGCACTGCCCACCCCCACACCTGCCCCTGCCCTCTGCAGCTTCTGCCCCTCCGCCTACTTTTCACAGCTGTTGCCTGCGGGGGGGCCCCCCCCCTGCAGTATCTGCTGCCCCTCCCTGGCAGCCTCCATCTCCCCCAGCAGCCTCTACGCACCCCTTGCAGCCTCAGTTCCTGCCTGTGCCCACTCCCCCACCAGCATATCTGCCTCCATTGCAGCCTCCCCCCCCCCGGCTCCTC
>NW_005842344.1:1416327-1431416 GCF_000455745.1 Alligator sinensis
GGGGGGGCGGGGGTGGTCATCAATTCTGTGCCCCCCTGCCCAACCACACAGCAGCCAGCCCGCAAGGGCCGGGAGGGGGCGGTGGGAACTCAGGCTCAGGACTGGCATCTTATCCACCGTAGCCACCTGACTGGTGCCTGCCTAACCCTTGTGGCTGGTGACTGGGGAGGAAGGGTGCTGATGTGTGCTACAGTTATGAATGTTGCTTCTATCAGTTAAAATAACAGTTTTAACAGACTTTTAGCTACCAGTGTTTTTATTTGTTTCAAAACTATCCATTGTTTGTCTTCCTAGAGGCATCAGTGTCAGCAGCAAAAGCTACTGTACCCTTGTTTAGCAGGGCTTAGTGCTTCGCAGAGGGTCGGTCATGCCTAAATGTGAGAAGCAGTGGTAAGGCGGTGCTCTGAGCTCAGACATTTATATGCTCGGCTAAGCTGAGACTCCCTCCTTAGGCAGGCACCTCTGGTACTGTTGCTGCTTGTGGCCCCTTTCTTATCTGCTTGTGTCTTGTGACCTATCCCCTGACAGTGTAAGGCTACACGAAAGACAGCAGTAGTTGCATTTGGCAGGTTAAAGGCAAAATGGCATTGAATCCAACACTACCTGTATGCTGATATACCAATGCAGCCTGTAATTTGGCTAATTCAACTGAGCTCTCTCAACTGTGAGCTATTAAATCATTCAGTCTTTCTTGCTATATGGTCAGGCCTCATCTCCACCATGTTACATGCGAGTGTTTTATTTAGGCTGGGTGTTAACGTCCCAGAAAAAGTGGGGCACCCACTAAGCACTTCAATAAATAGCCCCTTCTTTCCTTCATGTGTCCATCCCTTTAATTTAGGTCAGCTGTTGGCATCTGCCTTCCAGCTCAGTTGTGTACCACGGGCTGTTTCTAAAGAGAGAGCAAGGGGGAAGGGGGCATTGAGGAAGGAAGGGAGATGTAGTTAGTTAGCTGCATTAGCTGAAATCAAGTAGAAGATTTAGCAAGGTAGATTTGCATCTTTTATACTCTGTGTGTGTGTGCATGCGTGTGTGTAAAACTATGTGTGTGTTTGTGTATGTAAAACTATATGTAAGTGTGTGTGTGTGCATGTGCACACATGCGCACATGCAGAGCACAAGTTCACTTAATCAGATGCTGTGAAAGGATGTGCAGAAAGCAATACGTAAGAAGGCGAGAGAAGGTCTTTTGTAGCACTGTAGGTTAGGGTGCCAGCAGCTTTCTTTACAAGTTAAACCATATCACCATAACCCTGTAGCTTTCCTCTTGGCTACTCAGTACTTTACACCTGTGACCAGGCTCATGCTCCAAAATGGTCTCCTCCTGTTGGCTTTCTGAGAAGAAAGATATTTATACATCTTCCTGTGTTGGGGCATGGGGGTGGGGAGCAGGGGGCAGGATAGGCAGGAATTAACTCAAATGTCAAATATATCTTTCTGCTTTCAGAATTGAAATTGCTATTTAATTCTGCACATCTGCCTGGCATGCGTCTCAGATTCTCTGCACATCTGGCTAGTATGTGTCTCAGCTACTCTCTGCTCTTGCTCTCCCTGAGCTACCTATTGCCTTTAGTGCAACTGATACTTGACTTTTGCTTCACTTGTTTTCCTCACAGGGCTTTCACATCCATTCTGTATAGTTCAGAGTAAGGTTGTACCATTAAGGAAGGGACTAAACACCAATAGATACCAAAAAGTAATTGTAAGGAGGAATCATCAATACTGGGGATGATTCCAAAGGGTCCCAAATGATTTTGCTTTGGCCTGTATGCCAAGATTCATTATCTTTTTCAATGCTTTGGGAAAAAATATCAGTGTGGTTGAAATTTGCAGGTGACAAAAACTGCTATTGGGTAGACAACACCACATGCTGTCTGTGGCAGGGACCACTGCATGCTGTTTCTACAGCACCTAGCACCTCCTTGAGTCAAAGCCAGGGTGAGGGCAAGGCACCACCACAACATAAATAATGATGACAATCATGAAGTTCAGGTCAACAGAATTATCTCGTTCACTTGCTTAGCTGGGCTCAATTGAATACGATATGGTGATATGCAACCACATGAAATGTTATACACCTAAAATCTCTAAAGTAGCACAACTAGAAGATACAGACCTGCTGTAGGAAACATTGAGCTAAACTCTTTCACCTGTGTAATGCTGGGCAGAGGAGCAATCATCATAGTTTTTTCTGTCCTTAAAATGTATCTATGAGATGCTATCACTTGGCAAACCAGCTCCCGTGACTGATGTGAAGGTGCTCTCATGCAAGCTACATGAGCATTTTATATTTTGCAACTTTTCAGGGGGGTTTAGTTGAGCAATCCACATATCCGCTACTCTGTTTTCATGTGACAATGAATAATAAGTGAGAGCCAAAACAGAGGTTTGACAGTTAACAACTGCCTTTTGGTACAGATTACAGAGGTTTTGTTTGTTATGTTAAGCAAGGTAGGTCACATCATTATTTAAATGGAGTTACAGTAAACAAGCTGTGCAGATTAATCCTTCACAGGTTTCATTACTGATGGGTTCTAACGTTAAGAGCCCAAATCATATGAATCTTGATTAAAGGAGAGATAAAATGCACTGTTTTTTTAGTATTTTACTACAAACATGGTGTTTGTGCCAACTGACACAATGATTAAATATGATCCTCTCTTCTCAGAAATGAGGAGCAGAAAGAACAGTAACCACACAGAGCTCTCCGCCGCTGATCTAAGATAAAGAGAGTCAAAACGTGTGTGGTTTTTTTCAGACCAAACTTGTGGTACAGTGTTTCTTGAATGATGTTGTTGTCCAAATTCAAAAGAATCTGTTTTGCCAAAAAGTATTTTTATAGCAAAGTGCTAAAAAAAATAACACTGGTTTATCCTTCCCCACCATAGTGGTTAGTATTCACTGCTTATTAGTTAAAAAATAAGAAAGCTAGTTATGCCCTCATTTATCAGTAGCAGAATGTGAATGAATTTCCATGCATCGGCTCCTGCCTGGTGGTTCTCATTGCTCTGATGCTGAACGATACTGCTGAAATATAATGCCATGCTTGAGTCCCGAGGCTTCCTATAGCTTAATCATCATGCCTTGCAATCCCACCATTTAAATTCTGTCCTCAGCTATTTCTGTGATTTGACTCCAGCCAGAGCCAGAAGCAGCTGTGATTGTTCCTAGTTCCTTGTGCTGCTTGGTGCAGCATTGTCATGGGTGCTGCAGGAGCACTACCACTGAGCCTGATGCTAGCCACAAGATAGGGCTGAATCGGTTAACATGTTAAAGTCAACAGCAGCTGTTTGTTTTGTTTCAAAAGTATAAGAAAAACAGCAAGCTGCTTCTCCCCTGAACCGGGCAAAAGCTCCTTCACTCTTTTCACTTTCAACCACACACTGATGACAGTAATAACAGCTCTGTGCCCTTCCAAGGATCTAAAAACAGCCTTAAAAGCTTACTTAAATCAGTTTCTCAGGACTCCTGAGAGTTGGACAAGAATATCATCCCTTCCATTTTACAGATGGGGAAACTGGGGCCCAGAACAGAGGAAGAATGCCTTCCAAGATACAGAGCTCTAAATTTGGCAATCCCCATCCATGCTGTAATAACTAGATATCACCAACCACAGCCAGTGACAGAATCTTCAGAAGTTGCTCTTGCTCATAATTAGGTGAGGGGTGATGAGTCTTTCTTCTTTAAGAAGCGCTGCAGCACATACAGATCCTTGTAGCTAAACTAGTGGTTCTCAACTTTTTTGACTTGAGGTATCCCTTAATAGACCCAAGGCAAATGCCAGCTTAGTTTTCACTACAGAGAAATAGTTGCAACAGGAAAAAAAATGTTTGAAGACCTTAGAAAACCCACAAGAGCTGTCAAGCAGGGTGCTTTGGCACCCTGGTTGAGAATTACCGACCTAAACCAGGCCTTAGCCCACTTTCAGTCAAAGAACAGTTGGGCCTCAGTAATGAAATCATTGAAGCTTCCTTCACAGAACACCCAACCAACCAGCCTGGAGCAGAAGCAGCAAGATGTAACGGTAACAGCATTTACATCTTCCACCCAGTTTCTAACCATACATTTCCTGAGAAGGTCATTGAGAAAGTGGAGGCTTCCAAGCTCCAGCAGCCTCTCCTTTGCATTTATACCCATAGGTCTGCACAGAAGATAATGCCATGAGATGCCTCCCCTCATTCCAATGAGCTATCCCTATTCAGTCTGAATAGCGAACAAGCCTCTCTCTGCACATTCCTCTCCTCAGCCTGAGACACCAAACTCGGGTAACAGTGGCTGGGGGGGCAGCCCCATGTTGGACCTATTTATTCCCACTGGGCTGCGTTGTCTGCAGTTCTGAAAGAAAGAACCCGGGGACTCATGGTGAGCACCAGGGAACAGATCTGCAACAGCTACCCTGCAGGACCTAGTCACCATCTAAGAATCGTATGCAGAATGAGACGCCCTCGTGGAAGCGGCTGGGAGGGACCTGCTCCAATGCATACATAATATTGTATGATTTGTCTGTGGAGTGGACTGCTTGATAAAGGAGGGATGAATTTTGTATGAGGTTTGAATGGTCAGTTTGTTCTGCAAACTCCTGCTGGTTCTTTGTGCAGAGGTTTCTTCTGGCCAAAGAAAAATGGTTTCTAGTAACAGGTAAGAAGATGCAGTTTGCATATTGCCAGCTGTTGCAGCAGCTGGGAACAATGCCTTTCCCATATGCACAGCCTCGGCTTTGCCACGTGCAGTGGTTCCCCCTCAGCAGTCTCCCATCTGTTCTCCTTGGTGGCTGCTGTTCTAGCCCTGGCGTCAAGCAGGAAGTACAGGTGAAGTGTTCTCTCTAAGCAGATGTGGATCCTGCTGTATTAGCTAGCTGCTGAGGGAAGTAAAGTTGTTATGCTTCTCTTTGAATTTTTTGTTTGCTTTCACTTTGAGCTTAACTCAGTTCATACCAACTGATTTTTCCCCATGTTTTAGCTGTGGACATCCCATGGCACCTGCAATAAATGCACCTGGGTTCTGCTTGCATCCCAGGCAGTTTCCTGTAGTCTCTCTCTCTCTCTCTCTAAGGAACACACAACACCCCCCCTCCCCACAAAACAACCAACCAACCCAAAAACTAAAAACAAAAGCAAAAAAACAACACAACACTTGGGGATTGCTCTTGGATTTTAAAGACTAGACAGGACTACTGTGATTATATAGTATACCACACAATTCCTTTCCTCTTCAGTTATTATTTTACTTTAGATTGCAGGCTGAGATATATGTTTTTTTTAGAGAGAGACCCACTCTTGGCTTGAAGACCCCAGCTGTTAGTGAACCTTTCACATCTCCAGGAAGGATTCCTAGGACCCTGCAAGCCACATGTTGGGGGAAGAAGATGGAGCTAACTTCTTTGGGTATCATATGAAAGATGCTACATTGATGGCTTTGTTTTACCCTTTTTAATGGATTATAAAAACAAAGAAGGGAAGGGGGAGAAAAAGAATAAAGCAAAGCAGAATTTGAAATACTACATCTGTGCAGCCTGTGCAAGTTAACCAGCTAGAAATAACTGTACCTCACCATTGCTCCTGCCTTGTGAGTGTGGATACAGTGCATTAATTACAGTCAGTTTTCTGTATTCAAGTTGCATAGTAACATTTTAAGGGAGAATCCAGAACTATTCTGCTTGTACAGTGCCTGAGGTCAAGCCAGACTAGTACTACATGAGCACTTGGAAAGTGCTGCTGGTATGGGCACCTGACTTATCAATGGGCTGCCCACCATCACATCAAAAGCTGCTGCTGGCATACCCTAGCGGTAAAGCCTGCTTGAGAGGTTGTGTGACTTCTATCCTTTCTGGGTAACCTACAAGTAAAGACACCATTCAAAACAAAAGAGAACCCTGACCTTCCTCATGGGCACCAGTGTTACAGTCCAGAAACAAGCCTGACATTCAAGTTTGCCCAGCACAGCATCAGCATTTAAATCATCCTGTGCATCTATAACTTAAATCTGCTTGTGAAAGAAACTGCTGCAAAATGCTGAAAAGTAAAGAGACATCTGATAAGTCTCATGGGGACCTGTTCTGAGAAGTTATTCACACCACAGGGGTCAGGATGCGATGCTGAAACAATATTTAGGCAAACTGCAATAATGCTCTTACATCTAAGTGCCAAAAGGCAGCTGAATAAGGAGTTTGTAATACTAGGCTTGAATTGTTAAAAGTGTTTGTGGGGGCCCCCCCACTAGATTCCTTCCCCCCCCCCTTATTATACTACAATCTTTAGTGTCAACTTTTTGTCTACTAGTGCGCTCGCAGAAATTATTTTTCTAGGTTGGTAGCTTAAGTTACTATGGATCTGATGCACACTTTATCAGCTTCAGCAACGAGTCAAAATTAGGTTTGTAACAGCCACAAAAGGTCTTGGGTTTGTGCATAATATTGATTGTAGTACTGGTTACCTTCCATCCCATCTTGCTGCCCCATTTAAGAAACATTTATTTGGCCTTAAGTGAGATATATTTGTACTGAATTTGCCTGTTCACTAACTGCATATGGCAAAGGCACTCTTCCTTGTATGAACAGAAACCAGTGTTACCCTCTTGCTATGTCAGTCACTAGAAACCAGCAGATTGTAATAGCGCCACCTAAAGATATTTAACATTTTGCTGAGCTCTGCATCACTGAAGTCAATGGACACATGATGAGAACTGAACAAAGATGTTTGTTTGTTGTTATTTTATTGTTAGTTATTTGCTAAATCCTTCTTTAAAAGCTGCATTAGTGTTAAGTACATCTAAACCTATGGGCATAGTCACAAAAAGTAATAAAAGTATGATTTGTTGTGAAATAGCAGACTAGTGCTACAGGAACAGCTACTGCTAAAATAGCAAAGTACCAATGAATTTCCTACATAAACTTGTTCCTGCTGTCTAAAAGACAGTGTGTGCTGCATGCTTTATATACCAGTTCCCAAAATATCTGACTCCTGATAGGATGAGAAAAATACTGTCATGCTCTTGCACCAGGCCAATTACAAAGCTGTAGTTCCTGTGCTGTTAAAGATGTTTCCTGTTGATAGCGCGAAGGGACAACAGAGCACTTAGCTGCTAATGATATCTGGGACCTTTGTTGACCTCTCAGAAACCTTACCAACTGTAGAGTTCACAGCATTTAAAAGCACTTGTGTCTTGTGATTTTTTGCTTAATAGCTAAGAAAACAAATATGCTTTCTGCGCTCACATACTTGGTTTTGCTCAGAAATTAATCAAACTGAAGGAGCCACTGGGGAAGTTTCAGGTTGGGTAAAATGAATTGGCAAGCCCCACACTACACAAATCAAGGGATAAAGTATAGATCATGCAACATACCATAAATCAGATGGAGGTTTAAAACTTTCACTGGTATTTAGATATGTGTTTTTTTTTTTTTATTAGCACCTAGTGCCAGACTCAAGCGGGTAAGTTTTATGGGGCACTGTTAATACTGCCAATAAAAGCAATTTGTCAAATACTCAGGGATCGTCAAAATAAGGTCTATTTATTTGCAAGCAGTCATTTTCCTTTCTCCATCACTGCTGATGTTAAACAGTGAATCTGTAGCATTTTACAGCTGGGGAAAGACATTGGGCATAGAACTGCTAGGTTGGATACTAGTTTGGTCTCCAGGTGAGCCTGGAGAACATTGAGCATTTCCTGCACCTCAGAAGTCATCTCTCGCAAAAGACTGACATTGATGAAGAAATCCGATATCACTTGAAATGTGTAAGTGCAGCCTTCAGATAGCTAAGAAAATGGGTGTTTGAAGACTGTAACAGATTCAAACCATGAACTTAGTTTCATCAAGCAGCTGTATCCCTACCTTACTCTATGGAGCTGAGACATGGACAACATATAGGAGACACTTCAAGTCACTGGAGAAATACCAAAGCTGCCTGGGGAAGATCCTTTGAATCCCGTGCAAAGACAGATATACCAATGTTAGCATCTTCTCACAAGTAACACCATGAGCATTGAGACCATGATCATCCAAAATCAACTTTG
Source organism: Alligator sinensis (assembly GCF_000455745.1). Lineage (NCBI taxonomy): Eukaryota > Metazoa > Chordata > Crocodylia > Alligatoridae > Alligator > Alligator sinensis. Next base: position 1,424,341 of record NW_005842344.1, read on the forward strand.
CTAGGCCGGCCAGGTCATCTGGATGTCCGATTCCAGATTCCTGAAACAAGTTTTATTGTCCCAGCTCAGTCAAGGTATACACTCAAGCGAAGGGCCAAGAAAGTGCTTCAAGGACATCTTCAAGGCTAATTTGGAAAAATGCAACCTTGACATCAACTCATGGGAGACTGTTGCCCAGGACAACCCCAAATGGAGGAAGAATCTGCTGCAAGGATTTCAGTACTTTGAAACCTCGTGACAATAATGGGAGATGGAAAAGCAGGAGTGGTAGAAACAGCATGTCGCAGACTGAATCAAGAATCCAGAGCCACCCATCCTACATGGAAACACGTGCCTGAGTTGCAATAGAATCTGTTGATCCCAAACTGGCCTTGTTAAATCATCTTTGGACCCACAGATAAGGCAGTCATGGAAGACCATCATCCTTGACTGCGAGGGATTGCCAATGATGATGGATACTATTTTTGGTATTAATGTCAATAACAAGGCAAAGAACATGTAGACACACACCCACTGTTAGCTTACATCTTGTTCTTTGCAGAATAATTAAAAGGGGTAAAGTGGTTTTAACCTTCCCTTACACCTCCACCATCAAGTCATTCTTTTCTTCAAGGCGGTACAAGCAAAAATCTTATGGCACTTGGGTAACTGTGGAGCTGCTCCACTGGGGAGCAAGAGTCCAGGCTAGAGTACAAGACCTGCTCCCTGGCAGAACAGTATAATTTCACTAAGTCACACACATCCTCTAGGTGCTTTTCTTTCTCCTGGTTGCATTTATCTCGCTCGCTTGGCTGTCCCAAGGGCAACCTTCAAGGGCTGGAGTAAGTGCTAGATACCTGCCTTGTGGCCCGATACTTAGAACACTATCCAAGAAGGTTGGAGGAGGTGGGGGAGGAAGGAGGGGTAAGCTTAAACCGTGAGAGGCCAGAACAGAGCTAAGTGCTGGAAGAGTCCAGGTTGCTGCTGTTGTCTGAAACCCCAGGCAGAAGATCTACAAGGTCCCTTCCGACCCTGCTTCTATGATTCTATGAAAACCGACACTTGCTAGCCATGACCTTTTACCTCATTGCCATTTTGAAAGTTAGTTATGCAGCTTAAAGTGCAGTAATGAATTCCCTTACCCCTCAATGCTACCCAGGGAGCAATAAAAACAAAGTGACCCAACTCTGAAAGAAAAAGAAAAGAAGGTTCCTTGTAAAGCTGTACTCATGGTATGTTCTCAGAGTATACCCTATGTTTATTACTGCTGCATGAATACAAAATGGCCTAGTTTCAGAGCACTATACAATGGAGGGGGGGAAAAAAGTTTCCACTGATGTGAATTCATGACAGCATTCTTGCAAGAGTTACTTGCTATATTAAAAACTAATGGTAAAAGAAACTGGAGATTTCTGCTCATCTGTTGTCTTTTGTCTTGCTCTCTCACGTTAGGTTCTGCAAGGACTTCCAGCCTCAGCAAGGGTTGCTGACACTGCATACGTATAAAGAACACAGGGTGTTCATTTCAGAGGAAGAAGTTTAACAGCTGGAATTGTCACATACTGCACTTGGCACTTGACAAAGTTAAGTATTGCCAAAGCAAAGTTCAGTACATTTTTTTCTCACCATGCAGTGAAAGCTCATGGAAAAAAAACCAAACAGGTGCAATCACAGATTCATAGATTTTTAGGGTTGGAAAGGACTTTAGTAGATCAAGTCCGACCCCCTGCCCTGGGCAGGAAAGAGCACTCGAGTCAGATGACCCCAGCCAGGTGCTTGTCCAGTCTCCTTTTAAAGCCCATTCCAGATTTTGGCAACCCTCACCATAAAGATTTTTTCCTAATGTCCAGTCTAAATCTGCTCTACGTCAGTTTATAGCTGTTGTTCCTGGTAACCCCAAGGGGCGCCCTGGTTAACAAAGTGTCCCCTATTCCTTGCTGCCCCCCACCCCCAAATGAATTTGTAGGTGGCCACAAGATCCCCTCTCAGCCTCCTTTTGCTGAGGCTGAAGATTCCGGTCCCTCAAACTCTCCTCGTAGGAAATGCCTGCAGGCCCTTAACCATATGGGTAGCCCTCCTCTGGACCCTCTCAAGGTTATCCAAATCCCTCTTGAAGTGCAGTGCCCAGAACTGGATGCAGTACTCCAGCTGCAGTCTTACCAATGCCGCATAGAGGGGAAGTATCAAGACCTGTTTGTGATGTGCCTTCTAATGCATGATTCTAGTTCTAATTCTAGTTTATAAAATCATCATCATTGTATAAAGTAGAAGGAGTAAAAAATCATAGTTTCATAGTTGGTAGGGTCGGAAGGGACCTGAGCAGATCAAGTTGAACCCCCTGCCACAGCAGGAAAGAGTACTGGGGTCAAATGATCCTGGCGAGGTGTTCATCCAGCCTCCTCTTAAAGATCCCCAGGGTAGGAGCCAGCACCACTTCTCTTGGAAGTTGGTTCCAGATCCTAGCCGCCCTGACTGTGAAGTAGCGCCTCCCGATATCTAGCCTGAATCTACCCTCTGCCAGCTTGTGACCGTTATTTCTCGTCACTCGTGGTAGTGCTGGGGGGAACAGGGGCTCCCCCAATGCCTGCTGGTCCCCCCTGACTAGTTAGTAAACGGCCACCAGATCCCCTCTCAGCCTTCTCTTGTGGAGGCTGAACAGGTTCAGGTCCCGTCGCCTCTCCTCGTAGGGCCTGCCCTGCTGCCCCCTGATCATGCGGGTGGCCTCCTCTGGACCCTCTCCATGCTGTCCACATCTCCCCCGAAGTGCGGTGCCCAGAACTGGACGCAGTACTCCACCTGCGGCCTGACCAGTGCCGCATAGAGGGGGAGGATCACCTCCCTGGACCTGCTTGAGATGCATCTGTGGATACATGACAAGGTACGGTTAGCGTTCCTGACCGCGTCCCCACACTGTCGGCCCATGTTCATTTTGGCATCAATAATGACTCCAAGATCCTTTTCTGCCTCTGCGCTTACGAGAAGGGAGTTCCCCAGCCTGTAGGTCTGCTGCTGGTTCTTCCTCCCCAGGTGCAGCACCCTCCACTTGTCAGTGTTGAAACCCATCCTGTTCTCATCCGCCCACCCCTGCAACCTGTCTAGGTCCGATTGCAGCCTATTCTTCCCATGGATAGAGGTGCATGGTCTGTCTTTATAAGACATTTCAAAGCCAGGGATAATTTAGATGCACACCATTAGAAAGCAAAGCCAAGGAAACCAAAAAGCATATGGCATAAGGAACTGAGGGAGGAGGGGAAAATATGAGCAAACAAAAGAAACAAAAGATTAATCTAGGCAAGGAAATGTTAAAAGTGTTGAAAAAAGTTCTGCATTTTACAGAGGAGGTGGTTCTGGCTTCTTTAATTCATGGATCTTCATTTATCTGGAACAGTATTCTCACAGAACCCCAGGCATTCTCATAGTCCTGCTACGAACATGAGCCAGCAGTGTAACGAAGCCATCAACAAGGCCAATCATGCCTTGTCATGCATTAGCAGATGCATGACCAACAGATCGAGGGAGGTGATGCTCCCCCTCTATGCAGCATTGGTCGGGCCGCAGTTGGAGTACCGTGTCCAGTTTTGGGCGCCGCACTTCAAGAGGGACACGGAGACTCTGGAGAGGGTTCAGAGGAGGGCCACTCGCATGATTAGTGGCCTCCGTGAAAGACCCTACGAGGGGACGCTGAGGGATCTGGATCTCTTCAGCCTTCACAAGAGACGGCTGAGGGGAGACCTTGTAGCTGCCTCTAAGTTTATCAAGGGAGGACAACAGGGAATTGGAGATGCGCTATTTACCAGAGCACCCCTAGGAGTAACTAGGAATAATGGGTGCACACTAGTGGAGAGTAGATTCAGGTTAGACATTAGGAAGACATTTTGTTACAGTAAGGGTGGCCAGAATCTGGAATGGGCTTCCAAGAGAGGTGGTACTATCATCTAACGTGGAGGTCTTCAAGGGGAGGCTTGGGGGTCATCTGACCTCAGTCCTCTTTCCTGCCGGGGCAGGGGGTCAGACACGATGATCCTTTGTGGTCCCTTCCGACTCTACAATCTATAAATCTATGAAAGATTTTACAGCTGGGCCATGAGCTGATGCCCCAAGTTTACTGTTGGCTCCGCTGAGTCTCATTCCCACACCCTGGCAGACCCTTACCGATGGCACTGAAAATAAATCATCACTGTTGTGTGATGACAGACATCCTACTTTGCAATGTACTTGTGTTCAAGCACTTCCCCCTAGGGGCTGGTGCTGCTCTGTAGCATTTTATATTGAGACATTTATTCCTTTTCTTGTTGATTATCTCTGCCAACTGCCTGGGTGTATTACTACAGTCAGGGACAAGGAAGGGGGGGAGCTGCTGAGGTAAGTCAGTGAACTCCAAAAGCGTATGAACAGGTCATCATAATCATAAGGTGAGATCTGCCATGGCTTGGCTTGGCCAAGAACTGAAAATCAAATTTAAAAAGCAGGATGAGGATGTCAGCTATAGGTTACAATTAGTTCTGTAAAACAGAGAAGTCACAGGATTTCTTTTTAGGCAGCCTGGGCACCAGTTTTACGTTCTAGTAACTATTCCAAATATTTAATTTTAATTTGCTGAATGAAGTGTCTAATGGAACAGGTCATATACACTATGTCATAATGGCAGGATTTAGTCCTCTTTTCATAAAGAGCAGATTGGTCTTAGATTAGAAGGAAGAACAGTACCCCAATTTAGGTGGAACTGTTGCTTGATTTGTGAGCAAGCTTGAAAGGAACCCAAAATAAGTAGCCATATGGAAGAGCATTCAATTTACTCACTTGGCCACACACAGCAATGCAGTGAGGAACCATTCACTTCCATGCCTTGATTGCACCCCACAGAGAGAACGTGAATTAAACATCTGCTTTTTGAGCCTTTTAAATTTCCTCCCTTAAGCTGGAACAATCCAGTCTGAAACCCAGTAATTGTACGATGACAGCATATTACTTCTTGGTACCAAAAAAGGACACTGCACAAGAGTTTATGCCATGAATTGTACTATGAACAGTCAAAAGATGATTGCACCTGGATGGCCTGTCCTGCTAGTGTGGTAAAGCACATGAAGTCATACTGTCAGTGGCACAAAGGACAAAAATGTAGTAACGCTGCATTTGACTCACCAGCCCAAGTATCTATTTAGAGAAAGGGCAATTAGAGACAGTCTTTGGGACAAGTCCAGCGTAAGGCTTGAACTCATGCCTCCTGTGCAACAGTAAGATTCTTTAAATTGCGTTGCCACTGCTCCTTTGCATCACAAGCAAGTTGATAGCACTGGCATTTCCCTCAGTTATTCTATATTTTTTAATACTAAGGTATTTTCAGATTTCACTTCAAGGCTAACTTACCAATAGGAAAACTCAACATGAAATGTACAGAAACACACGGCCCCTGCAGACAAGGGAGTGACATATCCATTTTACTTGATGGAGGAATAAAAGGGCCTTCTCCCTTCTCTAGGCATCGTCTTCTCCCCTGTTCTTGCTCCTGGGCTATTAGTCATCACTTCCTTCCAGTGGGCTCCTTGCAAATTGGGTCCCTCTTCCAAATTCATCTGTGCTCTTTCCCCCTCCCTCCCAGCTAACTTGAACTTTCCAAAGCAGGGAGAGAAAAGAGCAGGCAAGAACAACTTTAGTTGTTCCTTCTCCAGAGCCTTTAATACTGATGAAACAGCAGCATCTCAAGGCCAAAACCAAAATTGCAGCATTAGCTACAAAGCAAGCCTCCAAGGCTGTTAAGAAGAAACCTATCTTCTCTTCCCGAGGGCTGCAACAACTCAGGGCAAAGTTTTGGAAGGTGGAGTCCTTCTGTGAAGTAAGACACCTTCCACAACACAGGAAAAGTACTGAACACCAAATTCCAAACAAATGTACCTGTGAATGCCAAGATTTGTACTTCTAGATAGCAGGTTGGTTTTGCCCTTATGAACGACCCTTTTTTTTGTTGGAACATTCTCACAAAAAGTTTATGGCTGAATCAAGGTGAAGGGAAATGTATACTTCAAAATAAAATGGCAGAGGTTCTAAGCTGTTAATATTAAATACTTCAAGCAAAGTCTAAGACTCTATAAACCACACGCACTTGGAAATCCTGATGAAATATTTTACTCAAATGTACAACGATTAAAAGAAAATTCTGTTAAGACAGCCACACTACAGCATAATGACGACTGCCAAACTGAAGCAGCAAGTCAGAGATACACTGCAAAATGAAAGCTGCGTCTTCAAATTAAGAAATTTAATATCTGGCCACAAAAGGAATATATTTGTCTCTCAACAGACCCTAGACTAATGTGAAAGCACTTAGACCTACTTTGCAGTATAGAGGAACACAATACCTGGGAAATAATACTAATAGATTAAATCACTCTTTTCAATGGTATTAAGTATTATTTAAATTTGTTCACTTTTACCTAACTAGAATTCTTCCCAATATAATTAGTTTGATAGTGGTGTTTGATGACTATGCATATATAGAGGTTGCAGGAGGCAACCCACCTCCCCTGCAAAAAAACCAAAAGAAAGAAAGAAAGAAAGAAACAACCTCCCCACCCCCAACAACTAACATTTAAATAGTAAGTGAACACTTCTGCTACATTATGGCTGTATTGCAGTAATTAATCAGATTACATTAACTTTTAGCATTTATCAAACATTCCACTTACCTAGAAGTGACCCTATGTGACTGGCAGTACTTCAACCCAGCCAGTCAGCCTTTTATATTACAGCGTGGGGAAAAAAAGACAGTCTTTCTAATGTATTGGACTACTATGGCCTACAGCCACTATTCAACACAAGTCTCCAGTAGTTGCAAGGCAGAAAAGAAAAATACTGCTCTAGCAAAGTACAAGCCTCGATAAGTTAATTAACAAATATATAAAGCTGTTATAAGAACCAACCTAAACAGATGACTAATTCAAATATGTATTAAAAAAAAAAAAAAGACTGAAGACGTCTGATGGATTAAGGTAAGTGGCCAGCCAGCCTGTTACATTTATAAACATAAAAAGCTAAATAAAAGATCTCAAGATGAGCTAACACCCCCCCCCCCCCCCCAACCAACAAAAAAAAACACAAAC
>NW_005842344.1:1431447-1445655 GCF_000455745.1 Alligator sinensis
CCCCAAACAATCAAAGTACACCAAAAATCTTGGACAACGTGATTTAATAATTTTTGTCAGCAGACTTGCTGGGTAACAGACATCACTTACTTTGGAATACATGCATCCACACTTAGTATTCTGCCTCATCATCCATCTCTCCCCCATACTGTCTTCTAGACACACCTTTATGTTAGCACTGTGACAAACATCAGCAGGACTCTTTTCTGAGATAAGTCCTCCTTTAATATAAAGCTACATTACTCAGGGGAATTTGGTTGATTTTTTTTTAATAATATATGCAACAGAATATGAGGGTTACAGTTGCTGAGTTATCCTCTCACCCTTGAGACAGGGCTCAGGACATTTAATAGGGCAGTGCAGGCATCCATCTGTGGGCAGAAACATTCAGTCTTCAAATCTGCCAATATAACAACTGTCAGGTTTACCATCACACCAGAAATAAAGGTGTTTGGAAGTCCTTTTTGAAGAGAACCCTGCTATAATTATTTGTTGAACATTTTCTAGAACAGAAGCAACTCAGCTCTATCTTCAAAAACAACAGCAGTATGTAAAAAAACCAAACATACAAAATAAAGAAACACACACGAACCCAGGCAGGGGATCTGCCCTGACCATGTAACATTCTGTGGCAGTGTGTGTCAACAAGCTTAGAATAAAGAACCGGGTAACTACTTAAATGGAAAAAAGACAGGGAAAGAAAACAACTTTTCCAGACAAGCTGGAGCAAGTTTAAAGTTCTTTAACGTGCATGTTGAAAAAATGAGAAAATTTATATGAAACTAACCTGGGTGATAGGGATGCAGTTTCTGATTGTTATCCACTGAGATGCTAATAGATTGGAAAGAATCAAGAAGGACCTGAATTATTCTAATGATCAAGTGTCTTCCTACTGAGGTTTTCTTTTAACCATATTGTTTTTGACCTTCTCAATGTAAATTGAAGTCTCAGCTTGTTTAATCCAAGTTTTAATTTTCTTTTTCCTTTGATAATATCAAAGCCAAGCAAGCATTGTGCTAGCTGGCACGAATTGTTTAAATGCCTCAGCTTTGCAATCTCTGCTAGCCACTAGCATTCATTTTGATTCTGCAGCGATGGCCACAGACATTTTTTCTTGACATCTCTCACCTTGGACGTAACATAGCAGTTCTAGTATTTGTATGTTTAAAACTGTGCACAATCCCACCACTTCAAGTTGTCAAAGATTACATGACCTAAACATCTGAAATAAAACCAACTTTTATTCTGAATCTATGACAATTTTTTGATCCATCTTTAAGTCGTTGCAAGCTCATACAGCCTTAATTAAAGAAATCATCACCCAGAAGATGGATTTTTGAGCGGAATAAATATCCTGGGTTAGCACAACTAAGAATGCTTAGCAGTCATTTCAGTGGCACCATCATTTTCCCTGTTTTTAATATGATTCTGCTAATGGCTTTACAGATGGCATTAGTATTCTTTTGAAAGTTTGGACGCTGGAAACTCTGACATTTGACTATAAAGAGATTCAGTCTGCATGCCTGGCTTCTCAGGAAAACCTGCTACTCCCAACACAATCAACATTTAGCAGCAAAATTAATGTGCTCTAAGAATGATATAAACATCTACCCAATCTGTACTAATGGTCCAAACACTGCTTGTTGAACATAGTAAATAACCAATTCCTTCTCCTCAGTTCAAGTTTGCTGAAATAATACATCTGGAAACAAGAGTCTGCAGTCTTCAATACAGTAAAGATTTCTGCAAACAAATTTTAGGCCTGAAGTACAGTTGTCTATGTCGGGTACAAAAATTCTTATTGTGTTCGGAGCTGATAGTCTGCAAGAAAGAGGGAGAAGAAAAACAAAACAAAACACAGTAGAACTCATTAGCTCATCTTTCATTGCCAAACAAAAATAATTACATCAGACCACGTATATTTAGGAAATGCTAATGCTAAAGTAAAACAGAGTTCAGTCAAGTTAAAAAAAAAAAAATATAAAGAATTGTTTCCAAAGTTGCATCTGGAAGAGAAGCGTTTTGCTCCTTCACTGTTAAACAAGTAACAGGTAAGAGTAACTTTTGTTCACCCAAACTGACTGTCCAACTGACTCAGCAGCTTCAGTATTAACAGTGACACTGTCAGCTTTGAGAGACATACTTCAAAAGACAATTATCAACTTCAAATGGCAGAACCCTTTCTTTAGCTGCAAAATACTCAATTTGCTCATCAATGTACAGCCATCACTAGCACTTCCATAACAGCAACAATAGGGTGTTTAGAAAGAGGCATGTATTTTTAAAAGGATTTATAGCAGTAGTGCATGGAATGATTTCACACTGAAAAGTGAGAGCAGTCTAGAGCAGGGGTGGCTAACCTGTGGCAACATGTCACAAGTAGCACAGACAGCCTGTGTGTGGGGCACATGGCAGATTGGGGTGGGGGCAGGCAGAACAGTGGCAGATTGGCCAGGGAGCACAAAGCAGAGAAGCAGATTGGCCAGGGGAAGGGGACTGGAGTGGCACTCAGGGAGGGCGCAGAGCCCGATTTATGGCATGCCTGCCAAAAGGGTTGGCTTCCAGTAGTCTATAGGCATGATGCAGACGATTACTGAGAGAACAAACATGAGTGCTTGTGCAGCAATGATGTAAGAAAATAATGTGTAAATTCAGCGTTTACAGATGATATCTTTTAAAGTTACCTCCATTTTGGGTGATATAGCGAACCCATGGTAAAGCCTGATACCCACTCTTCTCGATGATCTTTAAGTAGCGGACCTTTAAATAAATAAAAACAAGCCACTCAGCACCTTATGCAACTTTTTTACTGGAGCCCACAACATTTTAACTGAGGACATATTAAACAAAAGCTTTGGACATAATTATGGATGGGAAGCAGCAGTCAAAGAGTGAGTAAAATGCCAGGATATATAGAAAAAGGACAGAAATAACACCACCACAAATATTCAAGGTGGGAGCACAACTTCATGTGCTGTTTTGGTCACCACCTGTATTTTTTTTTAAAAAGGCATTCCTCTTGGAACTGCCAGGGAAGCAAGAGTTGAGGATGAAAATCAGACGAACCGAACTGTTTCCATACAAGGAATAGAAAAGAAAATTGTTTAGAGGAGACAAACAAAAGGCAATATAAGAGAGAGGTGTATAATACAGTGAGCAGTGTACACAAAGCCAGTCAGAGGCTTTCTTAGCCTTCTTTTGAAACAGTAGGGGAGACTTTCAGCAAAAACACAAAGATGAGTTTCAAGAAAAGATAACAAGAAATGTTCTTTTTCCTAGTTTCTTAAGCAAACATAAGATTCAATTAAGAGGCTAGTAGAACTAAGGTAAACAAAGCCTCACCATCAGCTTTGGGCTTTACTACCCAGGTAGCATTACCCAGCAGCTAAATGACCAAAAAGATTAATCATTTAATTTTCTAGAAGTTCTATTTTTTGTTACAAACCTGGATTCCTGAAGTGGTAAAATATGGAATTTCAAACTTGACACTAATGGGTGGTTTGCCTTCTTTATCTTCAGCTTCAACACTTGGAAGCCCAAAGTGAGCTCGCATTAGATATTCCTTTCCCCCCTGCCAAAAAGTAAAGTGAAAAAGTCAGTCATTTCAAAAGAAAACATTTTTGGGAAAACAAATGTGCTTCTGGTATGGCAAAGCTCTCCAGCTATAAATATGGAGTGATTACACATTTGCTTAAAAAAAAAAAAAAAGTTCTTACAAGTTGAGCTCCAGATCAGATTATGGACAAACTAGAAAAAAAACCTATGGCTCCAAATGTCATACCACAACCCCAGCCCCTTTTAAAGACAAAGGGAGCTAGGTCATTTTTTTGTTGTTATTATACATAAAATTGTTACGGGAAACTGTACTTGTATCCCTTTAGTGTTTGGAAGGGATTACTGCCAATGGTTCATATAGAGACTCAAGATGTGACAGTTATAATTACTTTAGTGATTGAACCTTATTTTCTTCTCACAACAGATATGATGAATGGCAAGTGAAGGACAACAGAAGTAGGTGAGAACATAAACTAGAGAGTAATTCAGATCTAAACGTGAAATGCAGGATTTGCTTACAGAATTACCTCTAAGTATCTGTGGTCTTAAATTTCAATACTTCATTGAGAACAGGGGGGAAAACGGCCAGTATTACGTGTGCAATGTTAGGATTGTGCGTTAAGCAAATTTTAATCAAGTTCTAGATTTCTTAAATAGATTCATTTTCATTAAAAGCTACAATGCTGAGGTGTTCAGTGATTAGCAGAGCTATTATAATATTGCTGCTTACTGGAAAAGATTTAATGGACCACACAATTTCACTGTTCTCTGGAACCCATTTGACACTTCCCACTGTGGTTTTAAACTTTGGTGAGTCTGCATCATTTGGAACTGGAATGTGAATCTCCACGTTGTTGGCAGTAGATCTGCGCTTGAATTGACTCTTTGCCTAAGAAAGTGAGAGGTAATTTTTTTATTTTTTGTTTAGTATTCATACTCCCCAACCTCCCTCCCTGGTCTTCCAATTTTCATATTTAACAAAATCTTATCTAAAGACCTTGGAGCTAGAAAATGCCCTGTTTGTCAGGAGGGTTTTAGAAGATTCACATACAGAAGTATAATACAGAAATCAGAACCAACTTTCAAATCAAACATGCAAAACATGATATCCTGCGATTTTAAGACACTTCTATAAAACTGTAGATTTTAAATGCTTCTGTGAACACTCATGCTGTCACTTTAATCCATCCAACACAAAGCTAAGAACTACTTCCCAGAAAACAAACATATTAAAAAAACGAAACATTTAAGTAACAGAATTCAGGGGCTGAAGGTGAAGATACACATTCAGAGGCCTTTAACCTTGATCATGTACTCTATGCGACTGTGGGAATGTTTTTCAATCACAGACTCAATCCAGATCAGTGGTTTTACCTGTTGGAAAACAAACAAGTTTTTATAGAGATGAGAAAAAAGTAGTTATGGTACATCAGCTTCCAAAAATGTTAGATAGGAAACATCTAATTAATACACATTTTGCTTTGGCTAGACCCAGGCACTAAAAATAAAGTTCTATACATGTGATTCAGAAATACAAATGAGAAAACATCAAGTTTTGACTACAAAAACAAGATGCCAAAAACAAAAGAACAACAAAAATCACCCTGAAGTTTTAAGATTTAAATTTAGTCTCAGAAACATTCTCAAATGACAGAAACATCCAATGTCTCCCAGAACAAAATGTAATAATTGAAAGCATTAGGAACTCAATGCAATAGGCTAAAAAATAGCCACCAGCTTTGGCTTTAAAATATTCTGTTAAATTTCAGTAATTCATTCATGTCACATCATCACTAATAATCTTTTCAGTTCACCAGTTTGCTGTCTCTTGCCATAGCATTGCACATTCTGGGCTTGCCACATACAGGTATGTGATCAACCAGTTTCGTTCTTGGATGTTACCTTTTCTTATTGATGAAGCAGACTTCCTTATCTCCATAACAGTATGACCAGGAGAAGAGGGGTCAGTGTGACCAGACAGGCCGATTACAATGTTTTGCTCTGAACAGGTTAACATACAAGTGACTTTAAAGGTTTTATAACTAAAAAAAGAAGCGTTTATATGGCAAGCAAGGATGCAAAGCCCGGAGTTTGGGAGCAGAGGCAGAGAAGTATTAACCTGGCTCTTGGCAGTGATGCCTGACACCTCTCGCAGAAAGGCCCTGTTCTCACTTCACCCACTTGCCCCTGCCTCCATTCCAGTGCCTACCTTGATGGAGCACTGCAGGCTTGCATCTCACACAGCTGCTGCCCATGCCACTTGTGGCATGTGTGATGGCCATGCCTGCACTAGGTGGCAGTAGTAAACATAGAGATTTTACTATATCAGTATTTTTTAATGTGCTATACCTCCTTCTCAAAGCACCCGACTAAAATCTAGGTGACAGTTACTTTTTCTCTACCCAATACATTAAGATCAGCTGCATTTACAATTATGATGACAGTAAACACATACACGTAGAGACCAACACGGTAGACTAGAACTGCTCCACCAACCGTGAAGGAATCTTGTTTGCAGTTCAAATAAATATTTCTATAAAGGGGATTTTACAAACGAGTTCCATCCTTTCAGCTGCTATGACAAGCACACCCTATTGCACTGTGGGCAAGTAACAGTATCTTGAGCAAATAAAACTAAAAGGAAATATTTTAGTGTCAAAATGAAGTTGCATTTTGATTCAGAGTGGCAATTCTTGTAACTGTAACTGTTTTGCTAGCATTTAAGAACACATATTTATTGTTAAGTTATTCATCCTAAATCTGTTATTTCTCCCAAATATGTAAGCGTGAAACTTCACTGTTTTCAGGGCAATTAAAAAAAAGGATGAGAGAGATTCTGGAAAACCTTTTTCCAGTTTTGCCTGCAATTCAATACATTTTTGCTTTGAATCTGTTACACTTACATGAGTGTTAAGACGATAAGACATGAGTTCAAACTCCCCATCAGGTGGGATGAAAGAAATTGTCCGGTCATTTTCAAAGCGAGAGAGACGGACACACTGGTGAAACTTTACATCTTCCAATTCCACTGACTTGCTTTTGCCACCTATCAGAAAACATAAATACTAATTTGTTTAACACGACAACTTAAAGGCCTACATCCAAAGTCCAAACACAGCTCCTTATGAAAAACTGAAATACTCTACTGTAATATTCCCCACATGAACTAGGACTACTTTAACTCACCACTGAAAATTTAGAATTACACACATATGGGCCTGAGCAGGACACAAGGGAATCCTGAAGGTAATAAGATAAAATGTGATGTTCTGTTTTTGCTCAGTGTACACACACAGCTTGGAATTCCAGTCTTGAAGGGAAGAAATGCATTACAAGTCCAAAAGAATACATTTCCCCGCTGGATGTTACATGGGGCAGGGTGCTGTTGCTAATACCACTTTATCTATCTTGGTTGACTTAAGACTTTTCTATATTTGAGTACCCCTTGAATTCCCCTTTACCTACCTCTTCTCTTGCTCATAGTCTATGAATACATGCCTGCAGTTTACATCTCAATCTGCCAAAGCCTAAATTTTAAATAGAGGTTTATAACCATCAAGAAATGAGGATCATGATGTATTTAAGCGGCAATACTAAATCATTTAATGTAATAAACTATTACAAATTTATTATTCCTAATATTGCAATGTAAATTATGGTCAACAATAAGTAGAACATAGAAAACTTGTAGACTAAAGTGAGTAATATCCTTGAAATGAGGTTTGCTCAAACACATGGCCTCGACAACAGAAACCTTACAAAAACTACAGCTAAGACAGATCTAGGAGAATTGCTTAATTAAACAGTATGAGGTACTTTGGGCCCAAAGCGAGTGAATGTGGTAAAACTTCATTTACATTCCCCCTTCCAATTGTTGAAGCTGAAAAATGTCTCTGAACTAATAAAACATTAAAAGAGCTCCTGCTATGAAACAGACAATTCTCTACTCCCAAGTCTTCACCAACCTGTGGCAGGCGTGCCACAACTGGTATGGGCAGTGGGTCTGGCATGCAGCAGACTGGGGAGGGGATGGGCAACACAACAGCAAACAGAGAGGAGGGAGCAAAAAGCAGAGCAGCAAATAGGGCAAAGGAAGGGGATTGGGTTGGCACTTGGGGAGAATATGGGGGCTAAAAACGGGTGGCCCCCACTGCTTGACTCCTATACAGGAAAGCAACATGACACACCATTAAAGAACAAATGCTTTTACCTGAAATGATACAACACTTGATCTTAGCCCTATACACATCAGAAGGGTAATAAACCAGGTAATACTGGTGCTATTTGAGACACCGCATACATACTCACGTCCTGTGTTATCAAAGAGTACTTTATCATTTAAACCAAGGCGAAGTTCTGGCATTCCGGAAAGAAAGACCCTCATTTTAATGGATCCAACTATCTCACTCCGTAATACATTGCCATTGGCACTAACCTAAAGAGCAAAGAGAGGTGGAGTTATTCTGATAAATCATTATTGCTTGAAAATAAATGTCAAATGCACGCAGCCCCACATCCCAGATGAGTAGTGTGAGGCCGGCTGGCAGGCTGGAGGAGCCACCGGAAGGAATGTTGAGGAAGGGGGCGGGCCTGTGGGCCTGACCCGGCATGTGCCATACACCAGGTGGGTCCAATCAGACCCGGGGCAGCACCACAGGACAGATGGCAGACCTCTGGAGACTGAACGTTTGATACCCCGAATTGAAGGATAGTACAGTACATGAAACAGATTCTACTACACACACCACTTGTAATAAAAAACGTTTCACATCACAGCCAACACAAATTATTTTTGAAATGCACAGAATGCTAGCATCTTCTCCTTGATCTTGGCGCTCGTGATTTCTCATTTAAAAAAAAAAATCCAGAATTCTCTCCCTCTTCAAAGTCATTCTATAAGAATGATACAGTTAAGATTTATGCATAAAGGGGGATTAGGTAGTTCAGTCTGGAAGTTACCAGACAAATGGAAATCCCATAAAAAATATCACTGAGATTCATAAGAATTATTAGATACAACTATTTATGCCATTGACTTTATTGGATGCTCAACCTTAGTGACATATTTAATTAAGTATTAAATAATTAAATATTAAATAATTAAAAAGTGATTTCAATTGTGATAGTATAAACAGATGCATATAATCTCAATTGTTCCATCTTTTGTATTTGCATGTTATAGCTCTTTACACTGTTTACTACTATATTTCTCATTAAAAAATATAAAAGGTATAGCGGAAGTAAAATATAAACCCACCAAAAGGTTAACAGATTCTATAACGTCCAGAAACACCTCATTTTTCCTATATTTTATCCCCTCTGACCTCCAAGAAACAGCATTGGTAACAGTGGCAGGTGGACGTGGAGCTCCAGTTTCAAGTTTGTGGCCTTCCTGAGTGATGTACCTTCCATCACAGAAGTTGAGTGAAAGATATGAAAAATACATTTTGTAATCTTCACAACTAGTATAGCAACACTGATATCAGCATGTAAACTATAAACAAGGGAAAACTAGAAGAAGAGATCAACTTTTTTGGGGGGGCCCAGCTCCTGTCATTTTACGTGCTTGTTTATTTTCTGGTAAGATGCTGCAGTTATCTTTCAACAAAAACCATAAGACTAACAAGTTTCCTCAGCCACCTGGGGGTTAAGGAAAGTGAACAAATTAATCTTTCAACTTCCTAAGCCATGGGAAAATGAGGCCTTTCTCAGATCATTCAGGCCAACATTTGTATGCTCCTAAATATTTTTAAAGCATCTACCATATTGACATTTAAGTACCAGTACACAGATACTTACTCTTGTAAAATTTTACTATCAGTGGTTTGGGGATAACCAAAATCCATTAGCTCATCTAGCAATTCATAAATAATAACAAAGTTATCCCGAATGCTTTCTTCTTCCAACTCCTTGAAATATTCTGAAAATACCTGAAATGTTCAAGTTAGAAAAGAGTAAAGTCCTAGATCTTCAATTATATGCATTTAAAACAGTGGTTTCCAAACGAGTGTACATGTAGATATGCAGCTATTTGCCAAGTGGTACGTGTACAATTTCTTAATAATGGTGGCAGAGCTTTTGATTGTTCAACACACAGCCAATACAAATGCATGCTGCACCTTGACATCGGTGAATATGCAGAGATGCAATGAGGACAGGGGGCACAGGCTGCAGTTCTTTGGTTTTTGTTTTGTTTTTTTAAAGGTAAAGGGGTACAGGGACAAAATCCTTGAAAACCACTGCCTTAAAACTTAACAGAAGGGGCTTATTATAAATGATACCAGAAAGTTAAATTCAATTCACATTACTTACAAACCTCCATAACACAGCAGAACAAAGTTCTGATTGGACATTACACAGAATTATGGCCACTGGAACCTGAAATCCCAAGTTGCCTGACATTCAAGGTGTCTATTTAATACTTCCACTTTTTTTTTTTTTTTTTTTTAAGTCATAGAAAATGAGGGTTGGAAGGGGCCTCAGGAAGTCATTGAATCCAACCCCTTGCTCAGAGCGGGACCATCCAACTATCGTCTTGGGCAAAGCTTTGTCTAGACCCAGGTATGGAGATTCCACCTCTTTGTGGTAACTTGCTCCAGTGCTCTACTACCCTGCTAGTGAGAAAGTTCTTCCCGATATCTAACCTCAACTTCTCTTGCTGCAACTGGAGCCCATTACTCCTTGTTCTGTCATCTGCCCGCACTGAGAACAGGCCAGCTTCACCCTCTTTGCACCCCCCCGTGCAGGGAGTTGAAGGCTGCTTTTAAATCCCCTCTCAGTCTTCTCTTCTTCAGACTGAATAAGCCCAGTTCCCTCAGCCTCATTGCTTAGAATAATGCTTTTTATTTTAAAATCTTAAGACAGTTTGTTTGGACATAAATTACTACAGCTTCTGGAAATTCCTGAAATAATGCAATTCTGTCCCCCACAGAGCATGTCTCAACTAACAGACCATCTTCCCCACTGTTCTGCTGCTCTTAATGGTCCCTTACATTTATGTGTTTCAGAAATCTTCAGTTAACCAATGCCGCCGGAACAAAGATACAGTTACACCACAAAAGCCCTTTTTTCAACCTGCCCACTGAAGAGGAGTGCTTTCCCCAATTCACAGCAACTCTTTTATAGTAGTTGGAATGCTCCAGACTGAATGATGTGCATATTTATTAGTAATAAGAATGCATTTGACTTGGCTAATTAGTTTAACAATCCCTGAAAACTGAAGTGAACCATAACACGCAAGATAGATGCCTAGCTACAAAGGAAAACATTCTTCTTCCAGGAAACATGCCTTTCACCAAGAACCAGCCAACCAGGCACAGAGACTACATTGTCTCATACAACACTGATGAAGCACAATCAGTATCAGCCTTAGTCCAAAGGGACAGATACCTCAAAGTCACATGCCCAAGGAAGGTCAAAGAAATAAAGCTTACTTTTTTCCAAAACACATTCATAGGAAAATGACAAAATTTCCTCTTTAATAAAGTACAAATCCATCTTTCTTGACTTTCATTCTAAGCATCACATTCTTATTTTGACTCTTTCTACTAGCCTTTACTTGCACATGGCATTGATTTTAAAAGTCTCATCTAGAGGTGCACCAATATATTGGTGCCATATTGGATCAGCACCGATAAAAGGAAAATTAACATTATTGGCTAACGGCTCTTTGTGGCTGGTGCAGCCAGTAATGTTAATTGATAAATATAATATGCCTTCTGGCAGGGGCCCTCAGACTCTACGTGCATGCACCTGGCCAGGAATGCGGTTAGTGTGGAGAGCAGTGCCCTGCAGTAAGTCTGTGGGGGGGAAAGGGGTGTGGGGGAGGGAAGGCAGACTGGGGCCCCCTCGGTGAGGGAGGGAGTAGGGCAGGGGCTGGAGGGGCTGCCCCGCCAGGATGGTGAATGGGACCCTGGGGCCAGGCCAGGAAGTGTGACAGCTGTGGGCCGCTCATCCAGAGGGTGCGTGGGGGAGGAGGTGGTGGCTCCCCACTGCTGCATGCATGCTCAGGAGAGGCATGGGAGGGCATATGCTCCTCTGGATTTCTATGTGGGGTGGAGGCGGGCTGCCTGCTATGGACTCGGGGCTTTCTGCCCTGCTGCCTTTGTCCAGGGAGCTGCGCGCTAGCCATATGTCCCTTGCCCATCTCCCAGCAGTGGGGGCGGCAAGTTGTGCCTCCTGCTGCCAGGTGGTCAGGGAACGCGTGGCCAGTGCACAGCTCCTGGGGCAAAGGCAGCAGGGTAGAGAGCCCTGAGCCCACAGCAGGGAGCCCACCTCCACCCTACTCCTAAAAGCATCCCCACGCTTAAAAATGATGGCGGTGGCACTTGAACTAAAGCTCATTTAATAAGCTTTAGTTCAAGCACCCCTGCTGCCATTTTTAGGCACCGAGATGCTCATCCCCTGAATGAGCTGCCTGCAGCTCCATCCTGCTCACTGCCCCAGCCCCAGGGTCCTATTCATTGCCCTGCTTGGGCAGTGTTTCCAGCCCCAGCCTCTACCCCGCTGCCTCCCTCACTGTGGGGGCTTTGATCTGCCCCAACCCCTTCCCTCCACCATGTCCCTTTCCCTCCACAGACTTACCTGTCGGGAGCTGCTCTCGACACTGCCCAGCTGTGCTCCTGGAAATCGGTTATTGGATCGGTATCAGCCGATATGCCTGGTGAATAATCCCCTATTGGTACCGGCCAAGAAAATCTTTATCGGTGCACCCCTAGTCACATCCATATTTTCAAGGCTGATTGCAAGTAATTGTGCAACAATATTCCTGTATCTCCCACTTTTGGTTTCCTCTACAGTAACTGTTATGTTCGTTTCCTTCCCTGTTCCTGCCCCTTATATCCTTTTTCAGCTCACCGTGTCACTACATTTTTCTAATCTTTCCAATGCTAGTTGTGCATACAAAGCAGTTGTCCCGAAGATGACCTTTCTTTTGGGCTTCCCATTTTCCTTTCTGGGTATCTTTTAGATTATATGCTCTTTGAAATGAGGAAGGTATTGATTTTCGTTTTTGTCAAAGCCCTTCTGATGTGCAATAATAAAATATTAGTAGTTAATGCAAAAGGATCACCAAAATATAACCATAGCATAATTAGATGTACTATTTCTATGCAGCAGTAAGAATTCAAAGACCTCTAAAGCTGTAAACAACAATATGACTTCCCTGAAAGAACAATACTACTTTATCAATTGTGTACTCACTTGAACCACCTTATAGAGGAATGAAAACACCAGAGAGACACAAGCATTCTTCTTAGAAGTTGCAACAACTGAACAAAGTAAGTTTAGGCATGTTTGTTCAAAGTTCCCATTTTTTAAATTTTATTTTTAAATCCCTTTTCAAAAATGTTTACTAAGGCACTGTAGCTGACCCAGAAACTCAGGAAACCATTCATTAGGTATGCCATGTCATTTCTAAATGCTGAGCTACTGAAAAGCAAAGACAGGTAAGCATTGAGAAAATACTGGTTGCACTGGCACTTAAACGTATATATTTTTTGTTCATAGGGTATTTAATGGGAATTTGACCTTAACTGTTTTTTATCTCTGCAAAACCTTCCCCCCCCTTTTCCCCCGCCATGCTGACTTCCATTGTGAAAATTTACACGGTCAACATTTCCACCCTATTAAGTAGCCTATATTCCAAAGGATACGATATAAATTGTTATGTTTAATCCACATAAAACGAACTCCTCCATGAGCTAGAATGGGGGAAAGTGTTCCTTCTTCTTCCTTTTCCATAAGGATTGGCATAAAATGCTCAACCTCTGACATATCAACATCTCCACGGTAATTTCGACAGATGAGGACCTGCAACGGACGAGTACAATAGAGAACCAAACGGACAACACACCTGAAGTGGTCATCCGAATAACATACATGGCCTTTGGAAATGGAGGTCAACTAATTTGAGTGACTAAAATTGATACTTGTATGGTGGAAACACAAACCACTTGGTTATTTAAATTACAAAATGCTTGTGGAAATCTTTTATTTACAACACACTGTATTTGATACCAAGACAAGATTTTTTTTCCCATTTAACATGGGGAAAAAAACCTTATCTTGGGATCAACTATTGTGAGGGGGAGGCATGGAGGGAGAAGAGTAGGCGGCTGCTGTGGCTGCAACCCTGACTGGAGGTTGGGCAGAGCTGCAGCTGCTGTCTTCCCCCCGAATCGCCTTTGCTGCGGCAAGCTGTCCCCACTCCAGTCCGGGACGCCACGCATGGCCACGGCGCTCTTGTGCAGGGCTGGGGCCAAGCACCGTGCCCCAGGATGGAGCAGGGACAGCCCTCTGGAGCCAGGGTAAGCAGGGAGGGGTGGCCAGAAGGGAGCAAAGGCAGGGCCCCAAGGTGGTGGGAAGTGAGGTGGCGTGCCTGTGGGGAGCCTTTCGCCAGAAGGCGGCAGGCACAAAGGGATCAGGATGCAGGGGGTAAGGGGTGGTGGGGGTGAACGACCGGCAGCAGGAGGCAAGCTGCTCGAGTCCACCCCCGCTGGCTGCCCCCCACATCTGCTGCTGCAGCAGCTGGGTGGGGGAACAAGTTTGGGACGACTCTCCAATTAGATTGTATACGTGGACCGAGAAGTGTTCCACCGACGGAACGGCACTGCTCCGCCGTGAGGAGGGTGCGCGGACGCCCGGCAGCTAGCG
>NW_005842344.1:1445958-1448865 GCF_000455745.1 Alligator sinensis
CCGTCGCTGTGAGGTGCTGGGCCGGCCGGCGGGGGCGGTGCCGGGTCAGAGCTTTCCGCTCCGGTGCTCAGTTGTCCTCAGAAAGCCGCGCTGCGTTGTGCTGAGCCGCGGGCGGGCCCTGCCCACACTGGCAGCAGACAGCCGAGAGCAGTAACTGAATTCCCACTGCCGCTTCTTCTGTGCCACGTCTTACACGTGCTGTACACGAGCTCGGGGGCCAGCGAAGAAGTCAAAGTGCACAGCAGGATCTGGGGGCTCAGAAAGGGGCACCGTTCACGTGAGAGGAAACAACCCCAACGTGGGTTTACAGGGTGCTCAGAGCTGCATTTATGGTTCCGCTAAAGACGGCGAACACAGGCTAGCAGGTACAGCCTAGCTCAGGGGAAATGTGCTGTCAAGATCCCCTCAGCCCCTGCACCAGGTACATTTTTTTAAAATTATTTTAAATGCAGTTTTTATTTGACCTTCTAGAGTTTCTAGAAAAGTTATAAACAGATTACAGAGAGGTTTATAGTACCCAGGGAGGAACAATTCAATAAGGTAACTTGTCTGCATCTAAAATCAGACTGTCAAAAACATTTGTTTCAAAAGAAGGCTCTGTCAACCAGTGATCGTTACACCCTACATATGAAATTTCTCCAGAAGTTTTCCTACAAACTCTAAAAAAGGGGACTTCTGCAGATAAATGGAGGATTAGGGCCTTTATTCATTGTTCAGTAAAGGTGGGGGTGTGCTGTACATACTTCTAAACAAGCACTTAAAGAGTACTGCCAGCATGCAAAAGTTTAAAAAAAAAAATGAATTAGGTATCCAATGCAGAGATCACAGAAATTTATGCTAAGCATATCCTCCTAATATAAATGCTTCTCATAATCCAGAGCTGAGTAAGAAAAGCTATTCATTTAGTCCAGCTGACTTTGGGGATGTCATAGTGTTCAGTCAGAGTATCCAAGTGTCTGTTAAAATCCTAGGAGAGAAAAAAAAAAATGTCAACTTTCTGGAATATTGAACATGCTTTCTGCCTACTTTAAATTTAGTAATTCCAGATTAAATGAGTTGAAAATTTAGGTCAGTATCCCGTTAGTCAGCATCTTGTACCAGGTGCCACCGAGAAAGGTGCCAAAAAGCTATACAATAGACAGTTATGCAATGGATAGTCCAGTTGGCTTTTGATCTGAATCATGTGGATTTATATCCCTAACATCCTCTCATTATAAAATGATTAATCCATTTTTTGAAACCCACTGAATTCTAGGCTTTAATTGTATCCTGTGGCTGTTAGCCGTATGGGTTAGTTACCTTTTGGCAGCTTTCAATTTGTAGCCTTTTAAATTTAACTGAATAATTCTGTGTTCTTGTATTTAAAGACAATACACGATACCAATCAAATTTACCTTTCTTAGCCCACCAGTTTGATGTGTTCCTCTATTATCAACTTTTCTTTCTGTAAAGATTATCCTAATCCATCACATTTCATTACATTCATGCCTCAGTTAGTCTGGTACATATTCCAAGATCTGATGGCAAGAACTTTTGGTTCCAAGAGCTTTGGGAAAACCCTGGGAAGCCATGGGTTTCCTTCACAGGCTGGCACAGTTCCAGCCTGCAAGGGGCTGTGGGAAGCAAGACACAGGGTGTCACGTGCATGTGTGCGCATAGAAATGCATGCATCAGTTAGTCAGTGTGGTAGAGAGCATCTCCTGCCAGGTATGTCTACGGGGGCACAGGCAACAGTCGTGGGGGAAATGTACAGGTGATGCAGGGGCGGAGGGACAGGGCTTCAGCTGGGCCAGACCAACTCTGGGCAGAAGGTGCCTCCCTCCACAGCCCAGCAGGCGGGTCCCAGAGCGAGAGGGAGTGATGCAGTCCCATGGCTGCCAAGGTGAGGCACAACAGCAGCAGTGGCAGAGACTTGTGCCCCCTGCTGCTGCTGGGGAGGCAGGGGGCCTCATCTTGGCAGTGAGGTGCTCTCTCCCACGCTGGGTCCCACTTGCTGGGCTGCATAGGTGGCTCCTGCCCAGAGCTGGTATGGTCAGGCTGCAGCCCTGCACTCTATGCCCTGCTGTGGGCGCAGAAATTGGGCAGCACGTGCCCACACCCCACCACACTGCCTGTACCCACTCCCTCCTTATGCACTGGGGGGCTGGGGGCAACAGATCAGGAGTGAGGTGCACCAACAAGGGGCTTAAGGGTCTGGGGGCACAGGTAGTGTTCTCGTCGATCCTCCCAGTCTCAGGCTATGGGCTGAGAAGGGACAGGAGGATCTATGTGGTCAACCAAAGACTGCAGCGCTGGTGTCGTCGGGAAGGCTTTGGCCCGCTCTTGGGCGAGAGAGGCAGCGAGCTGCTGGGAAGAGATGGCCTCCACCTCTCTCCCCTAGGGAGGAGGCTCTTCTCAGCCAGACTGGCTGACCTGCTCCACCGGGCTTTAAACGAAGCCCGTTGGGGGAACGGGGGTACTACCGCCACTGCTGGCCCGCTGAGCAATCCTTGCAAAGCCAGCAGATCACGGCGCTTCAGGGAGCCCACCCCTGCCCCAGCCCTGGTAAAATCTGTGTGCAAGGAAGGAGCCCCCCAGGAGGCACTTGCCTGCCTGTACACTAATGCCAGGAGCTTGGGGAATAAGCAGGAGGAGCTCATCCTCATTCTCAGTGCAAACAATTATGATGTCATAGGGATAACGGAGACCTGGTGGGACTCCACCCATGACTGGACCACGGGGATAGATGGCTATACCCTGTACAGAAGGGATCGTGTAGAGAAAAGGGGCGGGGGGGTAGCTCTCTATGTTAAGGAAAGCTACACGTCCCTGCATGCCGATATTGGCAACCAGGGTGGATGGCTGGAGACCCTCTGGGTTAAAATCCGTGGGGAACACGGCACAGGGGACACAATGGTGGGGAGCGGT
>NW_005842344.1:1450696-1451924 GCF_000455745.1 Alligator sinensis
ACCAAAACTCTGGCTTGCATCCATAGATGCTTCTCAAGCAAATCCCGGGACGTCATTCTCCCCCTGTACTCGGCCCTAGTGAGGCCGCAGCTGGAGTACTGCGTCCAGTTCTGGGCTCCACAATTCAAAAAGGATGTGGAAAAGCTTGAGAGAGTGCAGAGAAGAGCCACGCGCATGCTCAGAGGTCAGGGAAGCAGACCCTACGAGGGCTGGCTGAGAGCCCTGGGGCTCTTTAGCCTGGAGAAGCGCAGGCTCAGGGGTGATCTGATGGCCACCTACAAGTTTATCAGGGGTGACCACCAGTATCTGGGGGAACGTTTGCTCACCAGAGCGCCCCAAGGGATGACGAGGTCGAATGGTCACAAACTACTTCAAGATCGTTTCAGGCTGGACACAAGGAAGAATTTCTTTACTGTCCGAGCCCCCAAGGTCTGGAACAGCCTGCCGCCGGAGGTGGTTCAAGCGCCTTCAAGAACACCTTCAAGATGAAACTGGATGCTTATCTTGCTGGGATCCTATGACCCCAGCTGACTTCCTGCCCTTTGGGCAGGGGGCTGGACTCGATGATCTTCCGAGGTCCCTTCCAGCCCTGATGTCTATGAAAGTAGCACTTCATTTTAATCACGGAAAAATGCTGACTTTGCAGGTTACAACTGGAGAAAGTTGGCTCTTATCAGAGAAACTGATTTTTAAACAGAAAACCAGGATGCCTGCTGATTCCGGTTAAAAAACACCATAACCCACCACTGATTCCTGTTAAAAAAGCAAGCAGAGCCCCAGAACATGCAAGTTACAGCTTTCATATTACTTATGGCAAGAGATTTTTCCAGACAAACATATTAGAACAATAACTATTTGAATTGCATATCCCGACAGGTGGATAATTTAGACTAGACAGCAAAGGGAACACACACTGTGAACAAGGCTAATCGTATCCTCACCTCAACTCTTTGTTTGTGGGTCTTGGAAGCCTTCTTCAGGATTCTTTCCATTTGCTGAGAAAGTGAAAACAGACACAGGTCGCTGTCATGCTAGCTCCTTTCACCGCAACGAAACACCTCCTTTTTAACCTGCACTGTCTTTTCGGGGAAGTAACCTGGGTCAGGGCCGCTGCGAGTGCGCAGCTCCGACTCCCGCAGAGCGCGGACTCGTGCGGGCGGGCCGGGGCTCTGCGGGCTCGCCCACCCACCCGACCCGGGCCCCGCCGCTCGGTGTCGGCAGCAGGAGC
>NW_005842344.1:1452397-1453516 GCF_000455745.1 Alligator sinensis
AGAGAGGAGGAGCTGCGGGGCACGGCCAGCCCCCACAGGCCCCGTCTGGCCCCTCCAGCGCCCACCCCGGGCGGGCCGATAGCCCACAGCAGCCACCGACCTGCGGCTGGCTGTAAGGCAGAGTCAGCTGCAGGGATCCCTGGGAGAGGGCCACGGACACCCCCTGCCACGCGGCACGGCAGAGACCTGGGGGGAAGTCCTTTCTGACCCGCGGAGGGGCAAGACTTTCCGTCAGTCGCAGCCTTGGCTGCAGCGGCTCTCCGCCTCTGAGGGAAAAATTCCCTCCTGGCCCCATATGGGGCCCAGCAAAGCCCTGAAGCCTGGGCAATCCCCACAGCAGAGCGCAGGCACGGCACGGCACGGCACGGCACGCACAGGTCCTCTCCGACCACTGCCCATCAGCCTCGCGGACAGATTCCAGGTTCCCCAGATGTCTCGTCCGCTGCCTCTGTTTTGACGCTGAAGACGTTTTTCCTGATCTCCCCATCTGAACCCGCTGCTGCAACCGACTGGTCTGTGTCCAACTCTGCACCCAGAGCCAGAGTGTATTTTACCTCTTCTAACAAAGGAAAGTTTCCTATATCCCTCCCTCCCTCCCAGTATGTTTTCAGTTTTATATCCGAAAGGCCGAGAGGGATCAGAGTATCAAGATAACACCTAGTTAACACTGTTAAAACCAACAGTGGGGCAAATTCTTCTCAAAATTATGCCCACCAGATAAATATTATAAATTGTTAAATAACATGGGTGTATAATTTACACTTTTCCATTTTAGCAAACATGTCATAAATATATTGAAGACATGATCCTTGGTTTTCATGGGGAAATGAGATAGTCGCATTTATTTTGTTGGTTTAACTTCATTATAAATTAGCAATTATGACTCTGCAACAATGAATTTCAAATGCTCTTTAATGGAGACAATCAAAGCTATAATTACTAGCACACATGGGGTTGATTTGGGGGTGGGGTGGGGTTGGTTTTGTTTACAGTGGCTATTAAAAAGAAAAAGATGTTGGACTTTAGGGATGGTCCTGCTTTGAGCAGGGGGTCGGACTAGATGGCCTCCTGACGTGCCTTCCAACCCTAAATTTCTAT
The DNA here is from genome assembly GCF_000455745.1 of Alligator sinensis. Lineage (NCBI taxonomy): Eukaryota > Metazoa > Chordata > Crocodylia > Alligatoridae > Alligator > Alligator sinensis. Next base: position 1,453,496 of record NW_005842344.1, read on the forward strand.
GATTCAGTGATACTGTAATCC
>NW_005842344.1:1453547-1478077 GCF_000455745.1 Alligator sinensis
GGGTTCCTTCTGACGCTGACTATTAAAGGAAGGAAGAAAGATATTCCTAGTGCTTTTAGCAGTCTGCATTTTTTTCAGCAGAATCACAAACAACAAATCCACATAGTCCCCTATCAATTTCAGAGACAGGGCAAAGAAGCTGTTTTGAGTTTAGCTGTATGGTGTAATATGACTCTGCCAGAGCATACAGAAGGCAGGTGAATGATGCTGGAAGAGAGCCTTATAGTCAGACTAAAGATGCGATGAAATGCTCCTATTATGATTCTGAAATCCATGGAGCAGAGAAGGTGGTTACTTGATCCCCCCTGTCTGAACCTCATTGTTGCAGTTTTTCAAATTTGAATATTCAGGACTCCTATAAAGGTAATTTAAGGGGATAGAACCATGGGACAAGAATCGGGACTCGGAGGCAGACATGGGCAACAAGCAAACCATTTTTACTCCAGAGCAGCTAGATGCTTATCAGGTAAAACCACCAGGCTAAGGAGGAAAAAAAAAAGATGAAATAGCTATAATACGCGTTAAGGGAGGTTGCTCTAAAACATTCATTGGGTCTTAATTTTGTGATGCTAACCAGGATTAAAAACTCTAGCAAAAGTGTTTAGAATAAATATTATTGATAGCTGTTTAATTCCTCTCTTCTTTTTTCTTGCAAAGAGAAAAATAAAGGCCTGTATTATAAATTAAGACGAAGTATGCAAGTCTTTGGCGAAGTTAACTAGAAAGGCAGCATTGTTTACACTAGGGAAAACTTTGGGCCAGTGTATGTTTAAAAAAAAAAAATGAATACCACTGTAACTTATACCTCACCATATTTTGCAGGACTGCACATTTTTTACAAGGAAAGAAATTCTGAGGTGAGCCTGTTTTTTGTCTTTGAAGGCAATAACGGAACACGGGGTTCTTATCTGATAAGTTTAGGAATCTTTACAAGATTTTTTTTTAAAATTGGGATTTAAAAGAATGACCATGACAAAAAGCCCCATAAACTTTTATAGATACAAAATTGTGTTAAGTAGCATGAACTGAGCCAAAAATCTGTAACTCACTATAGTGTTAAAAGGCCAGTTCCTCCACCTGAAGTTTTCATATAACAAATTATCTAAAATGATTTTGCCACATACACATTCAAAGGGTTTCATGCCCTTCCACCTTGTTTTATAACAACTACTACACAGATTATTGATATTCTGTGGTCCATTTTGTTTATTTGATGAAATATGCCAAACTTTTCAGTAGTGTAATAAAGAACCAAAACTAACTTGTATTTAAAGTTTCTTTTCCTCATATATTTATATTATAGTCTAAATTCTATTTTAATGTTATGATATAATTTCATTTTTTTTTAAATTATTGATATTATTAACATTAGAGGTCCAAAAATACTAGGTTATCCATTTACCAATGTGAGATTGTTTTCACAGAGAAACAAAATGAGCCAGAGAGACTTGGAAAAGGACATATAATACTTGTAAAGAATGTCTTCAATATTAGAACAGAGTAGACTTTAAAGGGATTTCTTTCAATTTTGTCTTGGTAACATGCTGCTAGTGTATCATTTCTCATTGTTTCTTATTTTTATATTTACAGTAATATTTTTTGAGAAATATTCACAAGGCCCAAGTTATGTGAAAGAGAATTGGGAATTAACCAGTATATTCACAAAAAGTCACAGCCAGCTTGCTACGATTAAAGTAACCTAAAAAGCTTTTACTGACACAACATGAGGCTCTCTCGGTTTTTGTGCGAGAAGCTGCTGACATACGAGACATCTACTGTGGAGTTGTCTCATTAGCTCCGCAGTAAACTTCTCAGCGTCCACAGGTGCATGGCTATTAGGCTGGAGGTAAATCAGTGAACTCTGCCACAGGTTAGTACTTGTAAATATAAGTACTATCCTACGGCAGAGTTTTTTACTCTGCAGCAACACACACGCAGATGCTGATGGGGCTGGCTGAAACATGAGGGTGCTTCAGTGTGGGGGCTGCCTGCTGTCTAGCCCCACACTGGAGCACCCTCGTGTGCCAGCCAGCTCCTCTGCAACACATTGAGCCAGGTTGGAGCAGCTCTGGGCTGGCAGGCGGGTCTTCCCCCCATCCCGGACCCTCTGCCAGCCAGGGCTGCTCTGACCCAGCTCAGACCCAGGTGCACATGTAAACGTGGCACCCAGGAGCAATAAACTTTGGCGCAATATGTGCCAGAGGTTACTGCTGCATGTTACTGTACAACATGTAGACATGCCCAGTATCAGTGGATCGACTCGTTTGAAGAACAGGGTAGAGGAGAAAATTGCATGAGGATGTGCCCTTTAGCAGAATTATGTGCTCTTCCATTGATGTGCACTCTGCTAACCTGCTTGCAAATGTAGCGCAGCAGAAAGTGTAATTGGAGCAAGTGTCTATTATAACTGAAACTTAAGCTTGGCTGAATTTTCATGCGCTGAATAGACGGCCAGGCCATAATTGTGTCATGAATAAGGCATTTATTATTGATAATGAGCCCCTTAGAAACAATGGAACAGGATTTTCAGCCACATTCACTAATGATAACTCTAAAAAAAAGGATCCTTAATCTACAAGAGGTAAACAGTACTGCAGAAAATTAAAACATGTTTGAAGACACATTATAGATGTTCTGGTTCTCATGGGATCTCCTTACAGTCAGTTTAGTGGAAATTTTGCTGGGCCAAAAATGCAGGATGAGGCTGCAGACTTGAAGAGCAAAACATTTGCTCCCTTACCCTCCTCCCCTTATTCTAAACCTTAAACTAGAGAAAAGGAAGGTAACAGGTAGCTAAGGGAAGACTAACTGATTAGTGGAGTAGTCTCCCATCCCTCTGAGCTAAATGGCTCAGTGGTTCTCCCTCTCCTATTTGTAGATTTGCTTTTGAAATGACAATCTATACTTCTCAAAAAGATACACATTAAATTTTTTATGAATTTCTTTTGAAGATTCCTTGGTGTGTCGTTGTTATGACCAGAATTATTAAAGCTGTGCTTGTCTACATTTGGGCACCTAAATCAGAGGTATTGGGTACTATTTATCTCCTAATGACTTCTGTAGGAGATGGCATGCAGCCTCACTGAGTGAATTTTTTGCAGAGCATTGAACTTATAGGATCTTTTCTGTCTTGGCATCGCTTTCCTCTATACATGCAGTTGCTTGGCAGTGGAAAAGGGTCACTAATTGCTTCATTCCAAATTTACAGCCAGCTGGAGCTGATGAACAATATTTGAATCACACATACCTTTACACAGATTTTGTAGGGAGGCATGAGACAAGGATTCTCAGCTTTTTGGCGTATTAACGGGACATGTTCTTGCCAACTAAGCCAGCCTTCAGGTATGTATATAAAGACAGGTGGGGGAAACAAAGGAATATGGAAAGCAGTTACTGGTGAAAAATACTTCAAGGAAGCTAATAACAGGTCTATTTATCACTTTGAATAAAAAGTACTTGATCACCCAGGCTACAAGAAAATGCAATTGCACAAAAAACAACAACAATTTTGCTAGCTAGTTTGTACATGTATTTTTATACTAATTGCTTCTTCCTCCATGAAGCCCAGATTCTCCTCAGTTATATTTACGTTCGCTACTTTGATGCAAGATCTGAACGATAAATCATAAAACAGAGAAGACGGACGTATTTTTCAGGGCTGCAAGAACAAACCAATACCAAAATGAACCTTACATTCCATTTTCAGGCTGTTTTACAGGTACAGAGATCTGGCCCCACAGCTAGTCCCACTTGACTACTCAGATAAACCAGATGTGATGCTTCCCTATGAACTCATCAGCAGCATGCCAGAGCTGAAGGTACAGCGTAAGGAATGCAGAAGGTAGACATGGTGCCACATTTCACTTTCATCTATCCCTTCTGAATAATTCATCCCTTACTAATTGTCAGAAGACCTGAAAGATAATTGAATTCTGGCTATCTAGAGAATAGCTGTCTAAATCCAAAGTCCCTTTAGAAGCTGCCAGTGGTTTCCTTTGAAAGCTTACTGAAGTCCAAAAAAGGTACAGAGAAGTTTGTAGCTGGACCTGTTTTTTGATGCAACATTAGACAAAAAAAAACCAAAACAAAAAAAACTAGAAACAGGGGCAAGGGGAAGGAGGGGTTGTCTTGTCCACCACTAAGAGGCTCATATGGATAGAACTCCTGCCTAAGTTGTGCCCTATAAAGCCAAGGCACTAAAGTGAAACAAATATTAGTAAAGACCGCCTTTCATTTTATTTTGTCTTCCCTTTTCAACAGGATAATCCATTTCGCCAGCGGATAGCAGAGGTTTTCTCAGAGGATGGAGAAGGCAATATGACTTTAGATGATTTTTTAGACATGTTTTCAGTGTTGAGTGAAATGGCTCCCAGAGATCTCAAAGCTTATTATGCCTTTAAAATTTATGGTGAGTGAAACTAGCATGGATGGTAAAGCTTGGAGGAAATACAGAGTTGCACGTGACCAGAGACTGACTGCAGGAACACTCTTAAATTAGATCAGTGATTTTCTACTAGGCTGTCAAGGCACCCTGGGGTGTCTTGAGAACCTTATTAGGGTGCCCCATGGTGCCTTGCATTGTTAGAACTGTTAGCTGTGCAAACCTGATTCACAAGATAAACCCAGACATTTAAAATAAAAAGCCATAGCATTAAAAGCATTCTAACATGCTGTAGTCTTTCTGATTTTTTTGCAACAGAAAAAAACTAATCTTTTTTTTTTTTTTTTGCATAGTAAGAAAACAAGTGAAAATTAAAAGGTAGCATTTTCAGAGGTGTCTTTATTGTCTAATGAGGGGGTGCCTTGAGTCTAATCCCTCATATCTACTTAGGTTGAGAACCACTACATTAGATACACACATGGCTATGAACTGTATAGGTACATATTTAATAGGGCTCCCCTTCTCATTGCATTTAAATGCTTCCTAGCTATCCTAGAAACTTCTATGCCACTTGTAAGGTTTTCATTGTGTTCATAACTGAAAGATATTTTGCTTAAACTCTGGCAGCTCTGGCTTTCACCGTGATGCAGCAATGCGCAGTAGAATTAATCTACTGCACTTTTAGTGTCTTGTGTTGATGCCTATTGAGACTGAAGGTGATCTCTGATCCTCAGTTTCTGACATCTGCTGGAAAATTTGTGGTACTGCATCCAAAGCAACTATTCCATATTTTGTTAATTGAAGGAAATAACATTTAAAAACAAACTGTACAGACCATGGGAGATGCTTTGAAAAGTATTGATTAAAGCACATGACCGAATAATTCTAAAGTAAAGGGGATTTAATCTGGTGTCAGCTGTTCAGTGGCATCTGTGGTTCCATTTACTGCAGACTAGGTCTGGACACACAAAACTTGTCAACCAGGCTGTTTACACATAGCAAGTTCTCCCTAAAATGTATCTGTCTGACTATTCATTAAGGGAATTAATGTCCCATCTTCTACAGGGTTCTTTGAATAACCCAGGCTTGTAGCATGTTTTCACAAAGGATGTTTTTAAAAATTACAATTATTTACTATATGTTTTCAATTATTTTTTTCTTCCGGTCTCAGCAAAATCAATTATATAATGCCCTAATAAAAGAGAGTTCTGCTTCTGAAGCCAAAGGGGACATTGTTCAACATGGAAAAAAAAGCAAGACAGCCTACCCTGTTCTTTTAGTTCATGGTACTAGCTTGCTGATAATTTGATTATGGACAGATTTCATTAGGGATGAGATTATTTGGGAACTCTAACATTGTGTATGACCAAACAACACCAGGGTGCACAAAACTTGTAGATGGGTGTTTTGGAAATAATTTCATAATTGCAATCCAGTGAACGTTGGGCAATTCTTCAATTCTAAATTAGGAATTCCTTTATACAGTTATATTGGGGTTTGTAAATCAGGTCAGACACATTCCTTCCCACTGCGATCTTGGGAGTCAGACTTGGAGAAGTCAGTTTTCAGCATTTTGAATGCATCATTTCTCTTTCCTTTGACAGATTTTAACAATGATGATTATATATGCAAGTCAGACTTGGAAAAAACTGTTAACAAACTGACTCGACATGAACTTACTCCAGAAGAGGTTAGCCTTGTATGTGAAAAAGTGATTGAGGAAGCTGATCTGGACAATGATGGCAAACTTTCCCTAGAAGATTTTCAGCACATGATAGTAAGAGCTCCAGACTTTCTCAGGTAACAGTGGCCCTTTTGTTATACATTGAGACTTCACTCCTCATTCTCTAGTACAAGTGTTTTAAAAGGTATGCTTATTAGCTCTTCCACGCTTGAAGATTTCAATGTTTCCAGTCCATCAGTCATATTATTGCACTGCAAGCATTCACTAAAAAACAAACCACCAACCAAACCCCCCCCACCCCCAGATTTTAAAGTTTAGGGGTGTCTGTTTTTTTGCTGTTGCTTTTGAACTTCAAGTCATTTTTCATAATTTCTCTAAGATCATGAGTGCCAGGAAATTGTCTGAAGAGGAAAAAAACCCCCACATTTCTCCTTCTGATGGCTCAAGCAGTTAGGCCTGAATGCCTCAAATATTGTTGGATTCTATATAAAACTGTTAAGAGTTGGCAACATTATACTGAAAAGACTATTTACTTTACAAACGTATTTTTAACAAAAGGCTGCTCTTTAGATTTAAGTGATTTAGGATTCTTAATCCCAAAGCAGGCAAGAAAAATCAAATGTGACAAGGTAAAAATTACTGGGTTTGTGCTACGTGGTGAATGAGACATACGTAGCATTTTTTGTTTTTGTTTTTTTAATAGTACATTTCACATTCGAATCTGAATCTGGTGAAACACAGAGTGGGAACTTCATCCGAATTCCGCCACGTACATCATTCCGTTCTGTTTTCAGGACCAAACACGAGTTTCAGAAACTGGAGTAAGAGCTGGGGAGAAGAACAAGTTATATTTCCTGTTTAAATCTTCAGGGATAAGATTAATTAAGATTTCCCTAGGTAACTTAGTACAAAGTTTTTCTTGCCAGTTAACATGTTCAGTACAAATTTTGTTTTGATTTTCAGCTTCAGCAAATCTGATCAACAAAGAAATGGGGAATACATCCATATTTGTTTAACTTAGCAAATAAAAAGATTTGGTTAAGGTAAAAGACTGCTGGCACTAGAACAAATATGTATAAACTGACCATTAATAAACTTTGACTTGAAATTGGAAGGAGATTCTTAGTCACTACTACAGCTGGGTCCTAAGAAACCCTTCCAATTTGAATAACAGGTGTTTATTATTGCCGTGAAGTGTTTTTTTAGATTGAGCCAGATCAGTGATTCTCAATGCAGATGCTGTGGCACCCTAGGGTACCTTGAGATCCTTTCAAGGGTGCTGCCGTGTGCCATGCAATGTTAGCATTGTTAGGTGTGCAAGCATGATTCACAAGATAAAACCAAAGATTTCAAGTAGGAATTCACTGCGGTAAAAACACTCTGTGACCCGAGTTCCTTGAAACAGAAGAATTGCTCGTTTATTTTTCTGTAATCAAAAAATGAGTGAAAGTGAAGAGCTGGCATTTTCTGAGGTGGACCTTGAGTCTGAAAAAGTTAAGTACTGTTCAGCTAGGTATCTGAAAACAGGTCTGCATCTGTCTTGGGAGGTCTCTTCTAGTCCTGGGCTCCCAACAGAAAAAACTGTTTGGGGGTATTTTTTATTTATTTTTAAAGGGCTAGGCACTAAGTAGAAGTTACATAAAAAAGAAAACCTAGAACATTTCCTTCTGTCCTTTATGCAGTTTTACCTTGCGAGACAGATCTTGCTATAGGCACTGAAAACATATAAACTGGTGTTTAATGAGCTTGGATTGCAAGTTAATTGGCTTAAACAAAAACCCAAAGCACTCAACACCCCACCTATTGTAGAATGACTTTCAAAGCTGCCAAAATTCCATTAAAATTAATGGAAATTGAACACACAACCTGAAAGCAGCTTTAAAGCCTCTGAGTCTGATGTCAGAGGACTAAAAGTTGAGTGAACTAAGAAACTCCTACCACACTGGGGCAAAAAAGCAGAATGGCACTGTGGCATTTCATTCACAGTTTTAATGTGATTTATCTCAGTTACACACAACCTCAGATCTAGATTTATTGAATAAAAGCTTTTTCCTTGAAAAAGGAACAGAGGATGCTGAATCACTATCTGTATTACCTGCAAGCTTTTGCTGAATTTTCTTTCAAGTCTGGAACATTGAATTGTACGTTGTAATGCATGGATCCAGAATTACTACCAACTTCCTTAGAAACATTTTCTGTTCCATTGCAGTGAGACTCTCTGCAGTATATAAGGAATAACTAGCCAGGTATCCTCAGGCATATTATTAGTAGGCACTGTAAAAAAGGGACCTTATCTGAAGTCTCTTTCTATTACATGGTAGATGATCACCAGAAGGTTTGGTTCATTCTCTTTGTCATAAAACCGACAATCAAATCCATAGCTCCCATTTTTCCCCTGAAATTCAATAGCTTTCGAGTATCTTTAGAGTCTTTTCTATATGTTTACTATCAAGGTTACTTTGTTGGTCATTTTCTGTGTACTTTAAAAGATGAAGGCATTTTTGTCAAGTAACAGATTTCTATATTTTATCGTTCTAAAGAAAGAACAAATTGAACTGAGGGGCATAAAACCCATGCATTTACATTTACAAGTAATAACATGTCGTACCTGGACCTTGAATCAGAAAGAGCATGTAAACGAATGATATACATAACAATTTTTAAGGAGTTTAGTTCTTTCTTTGTGACACATGCTAAACTGCATATTTCAGTACCAGGTGCCAACTGCTATTTATTACTAAAATACCAAAAAATGCTACAGTATAGGCTAAGAATTTCCCATAGTCCTGATCCGACATGCTGTTCTGTTGACTAGGGTGGCACACTAAAGAACGTGCTAATCCTACAGTCCATCATGAAGATGATATTTATTTTGCAAATTAAGCTTATAATCACATATAACAATTATTTAATTCAGACAGTTTTAGGGGCTAATACTCAAACTAGACAAAAACCTCCACAGTCCATACCAATCTAACCATGGGGTAAAATTCCTTCCTGATCCCAAGCACAGTGATCAGTGGCAATGTGTAGGGGGTGCACATGCACCTCCTGAGTGCCCCCTGACTGGCCATGCTCGCCTCTTAGGTGATGGTTAGGGGGGGCAGGCGGGAGCGCTGGTGCCCCCCCTGCAAGCACCAGCCAATCACTATGATTGCTGTGGCCGCTTCCAGGAGGACTGCCCATGGGGGACCTCACCCGGTCAGCAGGACTGGTCGCAAGGGGGGCACACACCCCTCCTGACTCAGGCAGCACCAGTCGCTCATGATAGTGATTGGTCTCACTGTAAATGGAGTCCTTGCATCTCCCAACTACCCAGTTCGCCCAGTAAAAGGGGTATATATTTAAAAAAAAAAAAAAAAAAAAAATTAAACCCAACCAACCAACCAAACAACACACCACCAAAAACACCTCTCTTTTCACATATTCACTTGGACCATCATGGCTATAACAACCCTCCAACCTTCCTTAAACATTTCTGACTCTCAAACAAGAAGAAAACTGAAGACATTTATAAAAGGTACATCCAACACAAATTTTTATATGCCATATTTTTCTCACTTACAACACACCGCGGAACAAGATACGCACCATACTTTTGAAAGGCAGAATGAAGAAAACAATTTTTTCCTCATAGTAACTGAGTAGCAGCAGCAAGGGAGCTGAGCCTGTTCATTTTTCTGCTCCCTGTGGATCTCTGCCGACTTCACTTTTCCTTTCCTTTGGTATGCAGCAGACACTTCTTACTGCATTTCCTCACACAAAATGCACACACCAACTTCAAGCAGACAGTTTTTAGAAAAAAGGTGCGCAGTGTATGCAAGAAAATATGTTTAACTCTTAAAAAATACCTTAAGACAAATCATCTTAGAATAAATATTTGGTTTTTTAAAGTGCATATTTCGAAGGCAATCAGGACTCGTAGTAGAGATGATCTCTCTTATTAGACCAACAAGATTTTTGCAAATAAATACAATTTCTTTAATTGCTTTTATATATAAAGCAATTAAATACATTTTATTTATTTATTTGCAAAAATCTTGTTGGTCTAATAAGAGATCTCTCTACTACGAGTCCTGATTGCCTTTTCCTCTAGACCAATATGGTTACAACCTGGATGCCTCATAGTTAAAAGAATACGCTTGCAATTTATGTATTTAAGTTTTTTAAAGTGGTTTGCAATGTATTGTTTGTCACTTTTTTTATACAAGTGTTATGTAAACAAGTTTGGATTTTTTTACAAAATCCAGATTGGCATAATTAAGCTGAATTGTTCATAAAATTGTACAGATCAGTCCTTGAGCTCGATTCAAAGGCCACTGAAGAGGAGAACATTTCACATATATCATTTAAATTTTATGTTATTCATATTTCTAAGTGCAGTCACTCAAAAATAAATATTACAAATTACTTTGTTCTAGTTAATCTTACACCAAGGTTGGTCTTTATTCCTAATTATTCATTAAAAAAACCAAATCAATAGTAAATCAGGTCTGCCAGACGTGATTAAATATTTTAAATCTTGTCTTGTCAGAAATCTTAAAAAGCAGAAGACCTTCTAGGTGAAGGTAAACAGAATGTGGTAACAAGATGCTACAGGAGCAGCACATTCCAGAATCTAGGGCTACACTAACACATCTCATTAGCTGCAACCCCTTTCAAATAAAAAACACATCACCCAGCCATGTCACTGTACAGAACAAGCAGTGTTCTCTTAAGTAATACTTTGCAGAAGCAAGTCATGTAAGAGCCAGCACATTTACGTACAGATAATTTCTATAACAAACCATTTGGCTGGTCCTCATCTGTCAAGTGTCAAACAAGTAATGGGGAAGGACTCATTAAATTGCTTTATCCAAGTTTGCTGGGAAAATGTGCACACACATTGAATATAAAATATCACAATATGTTACCTCAAAGTGTTGCAAATGTTACTGTTTTCATATCCTACCTCTTCTCAGGAGTGTTTTACCTTTCAGGTTAGTGTTGGCTTGGGGCTTGCACCAATGAGTTTCCTTGGTAAAACAGTTAATTCCAGGAAGTATATTTCTCTGCATATAAAAATTGGACAAAAGTCATTATGCCACTGCCTTGCATCTCAACACACAAATTTAGTCAAACCGAATAAGATAGTCAAGTTACAGGGTACAGTAACCAGGGGACATTTTAACCAAACATATTTTACTGCATCACCAGGTAAAGCAACAAAATGCAAATCTTGGGAGAGGTTAAAAATGGTAGTTGAAGTACTTTATTTAGGTGCTGTAACAAATAGATACTAGACCAACTGACTTTGGGCTCTAGTTATTTTTTGTGGTCCAGATATTGATGAGTCACTTATTAACATCTTGACAATTAGTTGTTCACCACTGTTGACCCTCAGGTGGATTCTGAGAACCAAGAAAGGTTAAAAAAGCTAACTCACAACATAACAATATCTAAACTTTTAATTGAAAAATTAACAACAAAACAGAAAAGATATAAATGACAACAGTACAGACAAGGCATATTCAAGCAAACAATTAAAGTTTATGTATGTACATTTATGTAAAGGCATAACAATCTGATTAGGGTTGTTGCCATGTTGATCTAAGGACTTAGGCAGACAAGGTTCTTTGTGCAGGTGTGATATCTTTTATTAGACCAACCAAATAGTTGGAAAAATGGTTCTTTGCCAAGCTTTTGGGCACAAATACTATGTACTGTAGTATTTGAAAGCATTTTCATCGTAAAATTGCCAAGTCATAACATCTTAGAAAAGCCTCTGCCTGGTTGGCCAGTCTATTACAGAAAGGACCTGCATACTTAGGTTCCAAAAAGCACATTGCTAAATAGCTCTAACCAGGTATCCTTGCAAGTGGGCAATTCAACAAGAACTGTGGTTCAAGACTAAAGAGCAAAAATCCCAAAGTGGACCTGGTTTTTAAATACTATGACTTGGCTAAAGTATCAAAAAAAAAAAAAAGCTTACTAAATAGGGCAAAAAGATAAAAAAGTATTCCCAATAGGTGGTACTGTAATTAATATTAATCTACCTATTCTTATTCCCTATATAAGATTTACCTCCTCTAAAATTAGCCTCAACTATCACCAAACCACTAAATGTACGAGGCAACCTATACTCTGATTTTTTCAATCGATCTTTCTTGAGTTTTCTAAAGTGGTTCACACCTTATGAAATTCTCCTGCCTGAGCATTTCCTTTGCCCATTCATTTCTTAGCCAAACTACAATCAAGCAAATACAAGTAACTCTATGACTAGAAAATGATGTTGCCAAGTGAAGTGGGTCAGTGTGACAAAGCACAGTTGATTCGCTTCACTGGACAAAACATGTCATCCCTTGTTTCACTTTTGACATTGCAGGATGAGGAGCAATGCGATCTTTCTGCTTTCCCACTATGGAGAATCATGCTGGGATTCCCTGGGGTGCTGCTCTGCAAACAAGCAAGGAAGGCAGGTGTTCCAGGGACTTGGGGGGCCTTCAGGCCCCCTGAGCACCTGCCAAGGATGGCTGGAGAATGAGAGCATCTCAGGCTGCTCTGCTCTCCTGACACAGAGCTAATAGATGTTCTCTGCAATAAGGTGGAAGCGTCTATTACTACCTTTTATCGCACCACTAATTTTCCATTCCTGTGGAGCAACAAAAGATAGCAACATGTGTTTGCTTCCATTTTGCAGCCATAAAAAAAAAAGATGGCAGCACAAATGAGTTGTCAGAAAATGTCTGTTTCCATCCTATACAATCCTATCCCTGAACTACTTAAGGCCTACAATAATAGGCCCTAATAATCTTAGTAAATTAGGCTTGGAAGGGACCTCAGGAGGTCATCTAGATTCTAGTCCAACCCCCTGCTCAAAGCAGGACCAGCCCAAAGTATATCATCCCAGCCAAGCCTTTGTCTAGCTGGGTCTTAAAGACCTTCAAAGGATGGAGATGCCACAACCTTTCTGGGTAACTTGTTCCAGTGCTTTACTACCCTTCTAATGACAAAGCTTTTTCTAATATCTAACGTCAGCTTCCCTTGCTGCAACTTGAGACCATTGCTCCTTGTTCTGTCATCTGCCACCACTGAGAACAGCCCAGGTCCATCCTCTTTGGAACCACCTTTCAGGTAGTTGAAGGCTGCTATTAAATCCCACCCCCCTCGGTCTCCTCTTCTCCAGACTAAATAACACAGTTCCCTCAGCCTCTCCTCACAAGTCATGTCCCCAGACTTCTATTTTCATTGCCTTCTGCTGGATTCTCCAGTTTGTCCACAACCTTTCTGTAGTGGGGGGCCAAAAACAACACAGGACTTCAGATATGGTCTCACCAGTGCTGAATAGAGGGGAATAATTGCTTCCCTCAGTCTGCTGGCAATGCTCTTACTAATGCAGCCCAGGATGCCGTTGGCTTCCTTGGGAACAAGGGCACACTGCTGGCTCATATTCAGCTTCCTGTCCACTATAACCCCCAGGTCATGTTCTGGGGAGCTGCTGCCTAGCCAGGGAATACCTCAGCCTGTACCAATGTATGGGACTGTTCCGTTCTAAGTGCAGGACTTGGCAGTTTTCCTTATTGAACCTCATGAGATTTCTTTAGGTCCTGTCCTCCAATTTGTCAAAGTTTTTTCTGAATCCTAGCCCTCCCCTCCAGCATATATCTATTATTCCCCACAGCTTGGTGACATCTGCAAGCTGAGGGTGCACTCCATCCCATCTTCCAGGTTGTTGATGAAGATACTGAACAAAACCAGACCCAGAGCTGACCCCTGGGGCACTCCACTTGATACTGGCTGTCTACTAGACATTAAGCCATTGATTACTGCTCTTTCAGCCCAACGGTCCAACCAGTTTTCTCTCCTTTTTACAATCTAGTTCTCTAACCCATACTTCCTTATAGCTTGCTTGTGAAACCGTTGTGGAAGACCGTATCAATAGCCTTGCTAAAGTCAATCTACCCTATCAACTATATTATGCAAATTAAAGGCTCTCTTCAGCTCAAGTGGAAAAGCATTTTGAAAGGCTCTCATGTACAGTAATGAGGATTCATGATAAGGAAATTCAGTATTTAATAGATGGAGTTTGTTAAATAGCATGGTCTATTCCATATCCAGGTGTTGCGACAACTCCTTACTAGTGCTGAGAGTTAGGGCACCTGGTATGGATGCACAACAAAGCAGCAGGTGGCCAGGGAAACGGTCCCTTCATATTACAGATTTTGTTCTTTGCGTCTCTTCATTAGTATGTATGCTGCACCAGGAATCTGGATTTGACCAAGATCTTTACAATGCCATATATAATATGCAACCTCTCAGACCAATTGCAGGACATCCAAAATTCCTTACTTAGTTTTTCACTTCTGTTTCTGAATGCAGGGCTGCTGCTGCCACAGTAAAAGGCTACTGTCACTGAACAACTTCCAGCTAGCTATGGAAACTGTTTCCTTTCCCTCCGATCATTTAAGAATTTGGCTTATCTATTTAAGGACTTGACTACAGTATTCCTTAATAGGTAACGAAGAACATAATAATTGAGACTTACAGTTATTCCAGCTGGAGCAAGAGACTGTGCTGCCTTTTGGGAAATCAGAGCCTTCCAACTGCGGTGTGGAGAGCAAGGCAGGGTGCGGGACAGTGGTTTTGTGTTATCAGGCTCAAAAAAGGATACGTGTTGAATACAAATAAGAAAGGTATGTTATCAGTATCCACAGATAAGCATGCTAAGACTAATGCTGACAAATAAGCTCCTCCTCTTTTGTCTTCAAGAGGAGGCTGGACAGATATTTGGCTGGGGCAATATGACCCTGGCACCCGTTCCTGCCCGGGGCAGGAGGTCAGACCTGATGATCTGTTTAGGTCCCTTCCAACCCTAAGCACTATGAAACAAGTGTAACATAACTGTGATTTCCTTCAGGAGCAACTGGTCATTACTGACTAGCAGCAGCTGTAACACGATGAAAGAGCGGGCATATTTATTGTGGGTTGCAAAACATGATCTTGCATTTTACCAATATGCACATCATTATTTTTGGTTGTCAGGATCTGGTATCATTTGTAGTCGATTATCTCATAACACTTTTTCAACTCATTGACAATAATATGTTAATTGCACTGTATTGTTGCCAGGTATTGCAATAGATAAGATTTTTTTTTTAAGTGGCATCCTTTATTAGACCTACTACCAGCTTTTGAATGCAAGACACCTTCATCAGGACCTGATGAAGAATGACAAAGCATGTCTTGCATTCAGAAGTTTGTCGGCCTCTATCCCAACTATGCCGTTGGTCCAATAAAAGAATTCACCCTAAGAAATCCTTGCCTCTTGCATAATCCCTGGCCCATCATAGCTACAACATCACTCTAACACTACCATATACTGCAAGTAAATTAAAATTGTGTTGTCAAATACAGTGGAAATGTAAAGCACCAATTTCTCTAATCTATTTTATAGGCAACCAGTGGGATAATTAATGGGATGTCAGACAAAGAAAGAAGAATGTGATTGTTTAAACACTCTGAAGGAGCAAAACAAGTTTCAGTAATTCAGTGATCTATGCAGCAGAGCTGCTACTGTTGGCAATAAGCATGCTGGCCTGCAGGTGAGAATTATGCAGGAGGAAAGGTACACGGGGGTGGGGGAAATGATGATGATGGCTCAAGGTTTGGGTGCCAGAACCCTGTGCTCTGAAATGGACACCTAAAAAGAGAGTTTCTCTTGGCCATATTGAATTCATACCTTTAAGTAATAGGAGAGGGGTTTGGGTGAGAAATTTTCTTGGGCATAATATAAACAAAACACAAAACCCAGTTTACCACAGATACTTGTATATACTCACCGTGGTTCACTTCCTGCAATTATAAGCAACTAGATTTTACATATCGATGCCATCTTAATACATTTAGTTACAGAATAATTTTTTGAACCAGTACTTTGTACAGTAGCAGATGCATGGAAGTCTGTAGTCCTATTATTTACAAATTTGAAACAAAGTCATTTTATGATTAAGAAATACCAACTGTTGTTGAGTTGGTAGGTATCAGTTTTTACTTTGACATGTCAGGTACACAGACTGAGGTGGACACAGGGTTATATTACAAAACAGAAGGGAGTGCAAAAAGGAAAGACCAGTAACAAAGTGGAGACTGACTGGAATGACATCTTCCACAACACTACTGGGGGACAGTTTTATGAAATTTAGCACCAAGTTGGTAATTAGTCTATAAATATCAGGTGCATAACTAAAGTTTTGATTTCAAATATTAATTTCAGTTTATGAAGTTATTTCATATCCTGTTAATTAGATTTTAATATGATGGTGCAGTAAACAAGCACCTGAAGTCATGGACTGAATCAAACAGTATTTAACGAAACAGCTATAATTTAATATAGAAGTCAGTTAAATTGCAAGATTTGTAGTTTTAATGCTATTGGTGGAACTGGCAAAATTAACAGACATTATGACAGGTTTCTCCAAGAAGCTAAAACAGGGTGCTCAGAACAAGGGAATGTATAAAATAATAAAGTGAAGCAGTCCACTCGGTTCTGAAGTAAGACCAACCTTGTTACTAAACCATTCTTACAGTTACAAGATACTCATTTGCACTTTATTCCTCTTAGGAAGTCTAATACATTTTTCATTGTTACAAAACTTGATGTAGCGGAACTCAAATTTTGGTCATTATGCTTTCATAGCACTCACGTTAACATAAAATTTGCAATAACTGGATAACACTTCCACCAAATAGGCAACAATAATTGTTTGTTAAGGAAAGTGGTTTCATTATGAAAAGGAAATCACAATCCTATTAAATAGACATATAAACATGTGCAACGACCAACATAAATGTAAAAAAAAGGATATTCACATGGGGAGGGCATGGCACAAGAAAATTTTAATTTAAAGAGGGCTCTCTTAGTATCAATAACATGCATAGTGAAGATCAGAATTCCATCCTTCAAACCTTCCTATTTGCGAGTAAATATTCCCTGCCCTCCCAGATTTATCACAATGAATTTGAAGATGGATGCTGTCAGTAAAAGACCATCTAGTAGTGCAGGATATTGGATTACCAGCTACTTTTCACTTACCTGCCAAACAAACACACACATTGATTGCAACATCCAATACCACAGGGTGTGCCGATACTGGAGGGTGAACATTTATTATCTGCGGCCAATTCAAAAACCTAAACATGTTCAGCACCAGGGACTTAGCACAGAAAATGATTTCATGGTCCATTATAATCTACCTCAAGGGTGGCCAGCCTGGAGCATGTGTACCACAAGTGGCATAGGCGACCACTGTGTGTGGCACACAGAAGACTGGGAGGGGGCAGACAGCACAGTAACAGATAGGGCAGGAAGCAGAAAGTGTACTAGATCAGGGAAGAGGAAGGGGATTGGAGTGGTACTTGGAGAGGGTGCCTGGGTAATCTGTGGCATGTCTGCCAAAAAAGTTGCCCCCCACCACTGATCTAGCTGATACTTGCTAAATCTCTGCACTTCACTGGTGATAATGATCCTCCTGAATGACTTTGTTCCTCCATTGTCAAGTTTTCACTGCTGCTCTTTTTTCTGTTGGCTACCTGATACTTTATCTTACATCCTGTTTCTGTCTACACATGGAGTTTTACACAAGCTTCTGTTCCATCTGCTACTTAGCTCTGCTGTTCGCTTCTCTCCCAGAGACCTGAGCAAGGGTACTGTGATATCTGAAAGCCTGTCTTATGTCTATCCCAACCATACAGTTGGTCCAATAAAAGATATCATCCACACAAACCATTGCCTCTAAACACTTTAATATATTTATCAAAACTATTCCTGTATCTCACTGAACTCCTTCTCTCTCAAGTGTACAAAATATACAGAGTAAAAAAAATCTTTATTGCCTATGCTGTAGTTTGCATTAGCTATAACATTAAATGCACAGACTGAAAGGGTCCCTAAATATGTTGGCATGATTGAATTGTTTTACTTTTAAAACCATCTTGACCCATTGCAGAAGATGGCTGCACGCATTCACCAAAAAACCTCATTAAAAAAAAAAAATCTGAGAGATTTTTCTGCAGAACAGTTTGGTACATAAACATTTGTTAATGAACAAGATAGCTCATTTAAAACATTCAATCCACTAGCCCTAAGAAAGAAAATCCTTTTATATGCCATTAGCTATAAACTTACTTTCAGTTACATGGTAGAATGAAGTTTCTTCCTCATGTATTCAATCTGAGCCCGACAGAGCTCTTGTTAGGTACATATACCTACAGAGTTACTTTTTATACAGAAGCTTCTTGACAGACCTAGGACTTGCAAGTACTATTACAAGAAATGAGGCTGGGGCATATTCACACAAATTTGAAGGACACAGTATAAAGGAGTTAACTAATTTTAACATTAACTTTAATCATTTCCCTTTAAGTGCAGTTGTCAAGGTAAACAAAGCACATTAACAGTTCCAGGGAGATTCAGAACATTGCCAATATGTTCATTCTTTCCAAATATACTATTTTACTATTATGCCGAGTGGTTGACGATGACAGCAGGCTTCCAAGTAGGTTAGACTTGTCTTTTCCCCCAATCCAATTAGGGAAAATTGATTTTTATATCCAATAACCTGAAAGCAACTAGCTGCATAATAACTTGTATTAGTTAGCTGCTAAATTCTAGTCACTGAAATGTTATGCGCTGTGTTGCAAGAATAAAATATGTATTATAGAGAAGTATAGTTTTAAGAGTCAACACCTGCTTCTTATATCCCAGTATTTACACTGCTACACATAATTCAAGAAGTTCACTGCTGCTTTAAATTGTAACGTAACCACTGCAGGGCAGGAAGAAAATGTCATTTATAAACATGAATTTTCAGGAAGTATGTGTAGGCAGTGTGCTTTTGCATATGTGAGCAAATGTGCACATGTACATGCATGATTGGAATGCAGTTTGATACCTTCTATTTTTTAGAAACTGGAAATAACAATTCTATGAAATTTGAGGTCATTCTCAACTATGAAATTAAACAAGGAAAAAAGAACCATGCACAAAACACACACCTTATGTTGTCCATCATGATGATGTGATTTTTGATGTAGTGGTCTACAGATCTGAACCATGGCCTGTATTTCCAACAGGTAGATTGCACAGATGTAAAATATTCTCTCCAGTTAAAGATACCTAAATAATCAAATGTATTATGTGTGGTCATATCTACCACAGGAAAATAAAGCTTCTCTCCAAATGCCTCATGTTGAGGATGTACAGTATTTACATCATGCTTTGGTTTCAAAAACTTTTTGAAGAGATATTTTATTTTAATTGTAGACTTGGGAACTGAACTAGAGATAGGTAGACAAAGGATGTTCTGTGGCAGCCAAATGAGGGATATGCAGACACCTCCTGCATAGCTTTTGAAACGTGTACGCCCATGATGTTACAGAAGTGCGTTTATTTGATGTTTCAAAATGATTGTTCTATATGTATCTACAGACATTTATATGCACATGTATCATGTACACATAATTAGTTGATTAATATTGGCATTTCAGTGTAAAGCCATTTAGAGTTATTTTGATCATAACTTAATTTTCTATGTTAGACATTACAGATATAAACCCCATCCCAAAGAATGAAGCCTGTCAGTAAAGGTGCTATCGCAGGTCGCATCTGATCTGTACCCCCTCCACTAAACAGCGTAGATGCCAAATGGCAACGTGACAAAAATAAGCTTGTTTCATCTCCAAAATTGAAGAATCAGACAATTACTAAAATAAACATTTGTTTCGGTCTTATTTTGATGGTCACAGTGTGACAGGGTATGTCGAAAGGTGTTAAATCCACAGATAGAGGAAATCTCACTCAGAACAGGCACAGTCCAGTTCAATTGAGCAGATGCTCAAATTAAGGCAGTGTCCCTCACAGAAGAACACATCGGAAAAAGCTGCTTTTCTTTTGTTGGTCTGGAGTGATTTTGACTCCCTGGTTGCTGCCTTGTGGGCTATTGCCTTCCTAAAGATGCAAAGAATTTAAAAAGGTTATTTATTTATACTTAACAGCATCTAGTGTGATTAATGATTACCTTCCATCTCAGCTTTTCAGAACTAGGGGTTTGATTCAAAAGTCTACTGAATTCACGGTAATTTTTCCAATGACTTCAACAGACCTTGGGTCGGCCAATGTATTACACAATAAAAATACTTTCTGCTAAATTTGGCTCAAACAAACATGGACTGTGCATATTCTCTTTACTCCTAAAACAGTGGTTCTCAGTGGGCATGCCACCAGCCCTCGTCAGAGGTGCTGTGATGTAGGTGCTGCTGCGATAGTGGCAGTGGCCAGTTAAAAAAAAACTGCTCTTTGCACACACCTGCTTCATGAGGGCTGTGATCAGCCTAAAGCAGGCAGGAGCTGGCTTGGCTGTAGCCCTTTCCAATCCAGCCCCCCCAACTCCACCTGGAAACAAGCACACAGGACGGTTTCACCTGCACGCTTATTTCCAGGAGACGCACAGGAGGGGTCAGACCAGCATAAGCTGCACAGCATGAGACAGCTCCTGTTCAGCCTTAGGCTCAACACAGTCTTCATCCAGCAAGAGTGTGTACAGGGCAGTTTGACCTGGCCATGGCAGGAGCACACACGTTGCCAAAGTCCTTCTGAGGTTGTCTGTGCAGCAAGCCCAGGGCAATATTTTTCAGGGGCAGCAGAACCAGGTTGTAAAATGCTAAGTTAAGCTGAAGTAGCACCAACAGTGGTTCTTAACATGGGATAGTGCCATGTTCAAAAGAGAGGTGCAATGACTCTAAAAAGTTGAGAACCAGTGTCCTAAAGGATCTCAAAAACTACTGAGGTGAGACTCCTGCATGTCTTGTTAAAAATCAACTGTTCCAATTATATCTGATAGATGATGGTGGCTACCAAACTACGCACTGAGGAGTCAGCTTAATGAAAGTAACCAGGTGTGTTTTAGTTTCATAAATAAAAGAACAAAATCCATAAGGTCTCGTCTGCTATACGAGGGTAGATCTTAGCCATGCACAGTGTGAACTAATTCGATAATAATAGCTGGTCCCAGGATTAAGGTTGAATAGATGGTGTTTTGGAGGATACTGGGTATGTAACACCAGCTGCTGGGCCTCCCTTCTTTCTAATATCTATGATTCAGTGATTCTGAGTGTAAGAATGAGGATCATTACTGGACTGGGTCTCACCACATTTTCAGTCAAGCAAATGTTAGAGGTCACTTTAGAGAACCTCTAAACCCAGGCACTACTCATTCCTGGGGTTTAAAACCATCATCATGTGTTCAGCTTTCATCCTGAACTGGTTGCAAGGTAAGGTACAGTTTCTACTATCTCCACTGTGTTGCAATTGAAAAAAAACCTGCCAAAAATAGATGCTCTAGTCAAAACAGATACTGTAGTTGGTGCTTCCTTTTAAATGACTTATATGTACTATTAGTTACTCACCAATTTCTTGTCCATTTTTGCTTTGATATCTCTTGCAAGAGTGAAAAAAGCCTACAAGTAAAGTATACAGAAATGTTTTTGTTAGACACCTAAGCGTTAAGTATTTTGTTTAACAAAAGCTTTTTCATAGAACTACAGCTGGAAGTCAGCTTTTACAGCAGGGTAATACTTCTGTAAGAGGTCACGTAGTGCCTTTAACAACAGGTTAAAATCTGGCACTTTAAAACGGAATTAAATGTTCAGATATTTTTCACATAAAGCAGATTTTAACTAGGAAAGGCGCGCGGGGTGATTCTTGTCGATCTAGACATAGACAACAAAACACTGCTTTGATGCACAAAGCACTGCAGTTCACTTGAGGATGACTTGGTGTCAGTAAAATACAGGACACCTGCTATGTAGAAAGATACTAATGTACGCCACCATCTGAAGACGCTTCCCAAGTGAAACTTTCAGTGGCCCAAAAAACTGCAGCAAAATACCACCTAAAACATCCTTGCCATATTTAAATGGTAAACTGACAGATTTAATTCACTAGGGCAGCAGAGAGTGGCCTCAGCCAAGCAAGCCATTTATCAGGACAGAAACTGTCATCTTTGATACAATGTTCTTACTGATAAAGTCAGCCATAACAGTAAGAATCACATCATTTTAACTAGCACTTAAAATAACATACTATTTTAGAATGTTCTACCATCGTCAGGTCTTCCCATCCATGGCCTCAATCCCCCAAACCACTTTCCCTTATCACCCCATCTCATGCTGTAGAGCTATAGCAGGATTTTATTGCACACTTCACCAGCTAGGTGTTGCAGAGAGGCAAAGGGGAGGGAGCAGAACCATTTTGCTCTGCCATAACCCTGATTTGTTTTCTATCCCACTTACCTGCTTCCTCCAAGTTTTCTTCCCTAGGAAATTTTCCCCAAGTATTAATAGAAACATGCACTCACTCTCACATATCTGGCTTATTTTGTACCAATTCTGCCTCCTCACTTTATGATTCGTTTCAATCCAAACACTACACATTTTAAGTAAAGCCATTTAGCATGATATGTTCTTTGAATACTACCTCCACAAGGTAGATTACATCAGTGAAAAAACCATCACCAGTAACTTCTGGATAGGACTGTGTGTAGTTAAAAGAATGGTGCTCATACTGCTCTCTCGGGCAAATCTAAACAGAATAGCTGCCTATAGAAAAAGAAAGCCACAGTACTTACATTTTCTATATTAATATTTGCTTTTGCGCTGGTTTCCATGAACTTAATTCCAAAACTGGCAGCAAGCTAAACAAAAATAAAGATGTGCCATTAGTTAGCTAGATCTGGGCCACACCTAGAATTAGTTCTGCATTTAAAACAGAACCTACTGTAGCACTGAGCAGGAAAATACGAAAGCAGAACTGCAGCTTTAAACCAAACTTCTTATGCTGCTGAAAAACTACTGATAGATATATATTTTTAAGTTCATGAAAAATTCTCCTTAACTAAAACTGATCTTCAACTATGTTACACTGATTTAACTTAAGATTTTTCTTAAAATATTAATAGCACTGTATTTAAGGTCACTTTTTAAATGCACATTTTTTTGAATTGTAGACATTACAAACCTGACAGGATACCTAAATAAATGAAAAAGATTAAAGGCAGATCTCACATAAGGAATGTGATTTAGAAAAACAAAACCTGTAAAAATAGGCACTAAGAGTGAGGGTTTTATTTTTTCTAATTGATGCGATTAATTGCTTGATATTGCAGATTGTTTTGACAGAGTAAGTGCCAACTCTGTGTCCCTTTCGGCAAGCAAGAGAAATACCAAGCAGGAGTCTTTTCCACCTGTGCGTACCATGGTACCCCTTTTGGCTGCACGGCAGCAGAGTGGGAAATCTTCAAGCCTCTCAATCTTTAGAATGTAGATTTTCTTCCTTTAACTAATCTTATAAGTGTTTAGATTGCAAAAACATTTGCTAACATGCCTGGAAAATAGAACTTCATTATACAGGCTAGTATTTTCTCTATTGCATTTTCAACAATATGGGGGGGCGGGGAGAGAAATCAGTTTTAAAGATGATGAATTTAGGTAGTAGGAGGCTTTGTTGTATGTTATTTTACAGTGCTGTACTTAAAAGAGTAAATGAAATAAGTTATTTATACTAAAACAAGAATTGTTTTAGCCTTCCTATAACAACACACACTTGCTACAGTTGCCCCCCCCCCCTAAATCACACACTGCTGTTGTAATTCAGTGGTAGAATCCTTGTCTGCCACACAGGAGTCCAGTGTTCAATTCCCAGACGTGCATATAACTACAGCCATCGAGGAATGGAACGTGTGGAATTGGTCTGGCCTTTGGGTTCTGTCTCAATGGTCTAGAGGGGGAAATGGAAGGTCTAGGCAGCCTCCATTCCTCCATACTGCTACCTAGGCATACATGTTGAAGGTCCTGGTGACCTGTCATGCATACACCATGATCCAGAAGGACCGTCTGCTAGTGAATCACACATCAATCTTGCAAATGTTAGCTCCAGAAATAAAAGTTAATAAGAGAAAGACCACTGTTGTTTTCACTGAAACAGTTTTAGGTGTATGCTTGTTGATTTAATTCCATTTTTGTGTGAATGCTATTTATAATTGAAATCTCTGTGGATGAGAGCATCTGTTTAAGCATGGCTCCTAATGCACAGTTTCTCTAACAGTCCGTAAGGGAGCAGCCAGAGAGAATCAGCCTGGAACTACTCCTTCCTCCTGGAATACTGTACTACTAACTTGAATCTGGAATTTCTCTTTGCAAAAATACACACAGGTAACAAGAGCAACATGCACTTTTTTTTTGGAAAAGAGATGTTCCCCTAAAGAACAGAGCACAATTCTACTGCCATATGCAAGATGACCAAGCCAAAAGACCCAGCCCAGAGACTCAGATCAAATCTAAGCTGCACGCTGTGAAGCTAAAGGGCAACTGCATCCAGGGGTGCTTACAGATGTGGAAACTATGCTCCAACCCCCCCCCCCCCCCCCCAACACC
>NW_005842344.1:1478108-1480739 GCF_000455745.1 Alligator sinensis
CCCGCAACAAGCCAAAAACAAACAAATCCCAAAACCCAGTGCTTTACTGTTGTATAGATAAGGCACTTCAGTGGGGCTTTTTGACGCTTTTATCCAAAGATGATTTAATGAGCTATTAGATAAAAGTGCCAAGAAGCCTCGCTGAAGCACCCGATCTACACAGATGTTGGGTGAGCCAGAGCAAACTAACATAATGCCTCTTCTGGGCATGTGCTGCACTCAGTGCAGGGGTGTGCCTAGCTGGAAATAAAGCACTGGTTTGGTTTTTTTACATCTCATCTGTAAGCAGTCCAGAATTTTATTTTTCACAGGTACAATTAAAAAGAAAAGGGTCTGTAGTTAAGAAACTCCCATGCTAAATCTGCATTCCTTTTTACTACCAAGTTGACCCCAAAACATTAAGAAGGCTGAGCTTCTGTAGCCAGCTGGGCTTGGAAAATGGTTACATGTCTAAGTAATTACAGGCTCAGCAGTGCTACACCCGAGATTCCAGGGTTGAGGGCAGACACGTTACAGGGTCTGCATCTAAAGTGAACTTTAGAGATTGAGAACAAGAAAAGAGTCAGAGGCCAGCTCCAGGAAGCTCAGAAGCTCGCAGGATTCAGTGGTTGTACCCAAACACAAGATGGCCTCCACGCTAAGAGCAGGATGCAGGTAGACTGCAGTGCTTACCTTCTCTCCTTGCTCTCTGGAAACCTGTCTTTTGTCATTTGCATCACATTTGTTTCCAAGAATCATCTTTTCAACATCTGGGGATGCATGCTGTAATGGAAATTGGTTTAATACTAAGAATTATTTGTGTAAATCATTTGCTGGTTCTTACAAATACATTTACCCAACATATTAATGCACATTATACCTTTAAAAAGAACATTATGTTCTGTACACAGTTAAGGATGGCAGGCCAGGACCACAGCCTAATCCAGTGATTCTCAAACAGCATGCCGCAGTACCCCAGAATGCTGCAAGATCATTTACAGGAGATGCGAGTTGATAAGAGAAGGGCTCAGGGTCCAGGTGTGAGGAAGCAAGCCGATAGAGCAGGCTCTCCCTGCCTGGCTGCTCCCCTGCCCCCATTGCCCAACCCCTCTACAAAGAGGGTAAGCATTGTAATAAATTAAATTAATTTTTGAAATGGGGTGTCATTCAATTCACAAAAGTTATGAAGGGGTGGTGCCTTAAGTCTCAAAATGTTGAGACCCACCAGTGTACTCGCTCCTCTCCCCATTCTGAACCTGCCAAAGCTGGAATTATAAAATTCCCCTCTGCCGTATCTGCTGCTGTTTTCTGCCTGTGGCCCCATGTCCCTTGCTCAACGTGTTGCATACTGCACACAGAGGCTGCCCATGGCAGATTGGCCACTCCCAAGTTAGAATATTGTTAATTAGAAACCTTTATCAGTTAAAATACCCAAGTAAGAGGAAAGGCCATGGTTTGTCCAGCTTGACCTCAGATATGAATAGAGTGAATTATTAGCAGTAAATTCCAGAAAGGGTTGCCAAGTTGGCATCAAAAATGAAAATTACATTTCTTCCCACTCTCCTTAAGATTCTCTCAGACCACAAGTAGACAACGAACATAAAATGTGAACTCCAGCTATTTTTCCAAAGTCTGCATGGAAGCTATATTTTTTGTAGATACTAATAAAAACAAAAAAGGTACAAAGAAATTACCTCTTCGATATTCCGGACCCAATTCCGAATATTTTCAAATGATTTTTCATTGGTGATGTCATACACTAACATGATGCCCTATAGATTAAAGAAAACCTGACTAGTTAATTTTAACTAATGCTTATTTCAGCAAGGATGCTAAATAAACCCAGTACAGAAAGAACGTAACTCGTTATGTCAATGTTGAACGGAACAAAAACAAATGCACGCGTTACTTCTAAAGCCAAGCTAACTTGCCAGACACAGTGTCATGGAAAGAAAAATCCCCTACACGCTAAACTAACCCATTTTGCTAGGTATAATTAGACTTATTTGCAGCTTGGGTTTTCTTTGGCAAGACACGTGTCCTTTATTCATCTCTCACTAACAAGCCTTTACACAAGGATGTATGCAGCAAGTCTTATCGGCATTCTGACTGCGGAACTCCCGCGTCACCAGCTGCACTACTAAGGGATGGAAGACCCGGCCGGAAGGGACGTGTGGTCGAGCGCGGTTCAACGAGGACCGGTTACACAGGCTCCGTGACAAGCCCTGGATGCTCACAAACGGTCCTAAGCTGTGGTCTAAGCCCACACGGCCCTTACCATGGCTCCTCTGTAGTAGGCCGTGGTGATCGTTCGGAACCGCTCCTGGCCGGCAGTGTCCCTGAAACACACGTTAGCGCGTGAGAACAGCGCACCCGTCTCCTGACGGGACAGCCGCCAGCAGCCTGCCCCCAGCTGCGCGGGCACGCTCTCGCACAGCAGCAGAAGGGCACGGCCCCTCCACCAGCCCGCTGCCGAGCCGCGCCCCCAAGGACCGCGCAGCCAAGGGGGCCGCGGCGCCAGGCGGGTGGGCGCTCACCAGATCTGCAGCTTGATCCTCTTCCCCTCCAGCTCGATGGTTCTGATTTTGAAGTCGATGCCTGGGGGGGAGCCGCAGTGTGAGTACCTGCGCAGGGGCCGGGCCCTGCCCCTAC
>NW_005842344.1:1481383-1497851 GCF_000455745.1 Alligator sinensis
TCTGCGCTGGGCCGGATCTGGGGCGCCGCCTTCGTGCCTCGCGGTCAGCGCGGCCTTCGGTCCCGAGCATCGCTCCAGCCTCCCCGGGCCTGCCTGCACTCCGGCACGGCCCGCGGGCAAAACCAGAGTCGGCAACAGCGCGCGCGCGAGCAGCAGCCAGCGCAGACCGGGTTGTGGCAAGTGGATCCGTCGCAGCCGGGCCGCTGCCCAACCTGCTCTCGGCAACTTCCAGGCACGGAGACGGCGCCGCTCCTCGAGGTAGGCCGCCCGGTGTCGGGCACGGCTCCTGATCACAAGCCTCACTTCCCTCTACTCCTAGTGCTCTCCCTGCTGCCAGAGCCCAGAGCCCATCTCCTCCCGCTCTGGAAGCACCTTCCGGGTACTTGAAGACCGTGACCACCCCCCGCAGCCTTCTCTTCTGCAGACTAAAAAGCTGCCTCTTTCAGACCTTCCTTGTAAGTTGTGCTTCCCTGGCTGCTAGCGGTGTTCGTGGCTGTCTGCCGGGCTGGTTCCAGTCTGTCCGTATCCTTCTTGAAGTACAGGGCCTCGGCAGTGCTGAATACAGCAAAAGAATTGCTCCCCTTGATTTGTAAGTTATGCGCTTGCTGACACAACCCATCCTGTTTTCACACTTGTTCTTTCCCTGCAGACTTCTTTCTATCCTCTCTCTAGTTGGGTTGTCGGAGGCTGGCCTGTCTAGAGCTTGAGATGCATCTGCTTTCCCTTCCTGATACGTTGCTTTTCAGCGTGCCAGTCACGCTAACGCTCGGCTCTGAATTCACGCTCACTTGTCATTCTCTGGTAACGATATGCCCCCAAGTAAATGCACGTTGACAGCTGGAATACTACTCCATGCAGAGTGATGATTATTCATCACCCATAATGCACGCACACGTTCTGCTTATAAGAAGAACCGGCCCTTTTGCACATCTCACTTCAGATTTTGTTTTTCTGCCCTTTATGGTGCCTAGGCAGGGCCGTCCTTGGGGGTGGGGGGGCGAGTCGAGGCGGTGGGCCTGAGCCCTGTGCTCTGTGGGGGCCCTGCAGAGGTGGCGCAGTGGCTGTGGCCCCGCCCCTCACAGTGTTAAAGGGGCCTCGCACAGGCTGACTGACTTGCCCCGGGCCCTGCACCCTCCTAACGTTGTCTCTGTGCCTAGGCTTCTGTCAGAGTTTTTGCTTTTCCCTTCCGTTGGTTCTATTCTGGTTATTTTACATCAGTCAAATTTCAGATTCCTTCCAGTATGCCTTTATTTCACTATATAGTAGGCTCAAATGAAATAGGTTCACTTCTCAAATGAAGTGGAAAATAGTAAGTATGCTTAAACCTTTTAGCTGGCTTTTGCTATCTCAGGATAGGTGTTACTTGTTTCATGAACATAATTAGCTATAATCCAGTTTAAGTTCTGTGAATGATATCAGCAGCCTTTGATGGCTGACTTACCTTTCCAGCCGCACCATCTTTACTTCCAAGTCAGTAATGTGATTTTTTTTTCCGGGTACATTTTAAAGTAACAGATGAATTGGTCAGGGTGTGTGTGTGTGCGCGCGCATGCGCTGTGAGTGTATGCCTGTGCACGTGTCACTTAAACCGTTTCATGAGGTAATGCAATACTCTTTCTAAAGTATCCTAGTGAAAATATAGGGCTTTGCTACAGTCTGTTACTGTGGTTGAATAAGAAGCTCTAGGAAGCATACTTATGTCATTAATGGTGGGAAAGAAATAAAACCATCTGATTTGTTCACAGGCAGCAAGATAAACTTGTTTTTATTTCAATCAGTTTTTACAGAACAAGCTACAAGTTTGATGTTAAGGATTGCACGCAGAGGTCGGTATTACAGGCTGAAGATTTTTAAAAAGCATCGAACAAAGCTAGGAGAGTTGCTAGTTACAAAGAGGTCATATCATTAAGAGCATGGTCAAGTTCCTCGCTGATAGCTTTGTATTTTAGCTTCTGAGCATACAGCTCATCTACAAAGGATGGCCCAAAGATGGTTCAACGAGAGATGCAGTAAAACAGTCCACAGCGAAAGGTACAGAGTAGAGAAAAAGGATAACATCAGAATGTATCAAGTGAAGATGAACAGTGGAAAATAACAGAAGGGGGGGGGGAAAGTGAGAAGAATATTCATATGAAGCGCAGACTATACACATGTAAGAAATTCTTAAAATTAACCTTTTCGACTTAAACAGTTTTAAGAGTTTTAGGAGATGTAGAAGTTGGCTTTTTCTAGTGATCATCAATAAATTGGGTGAACTCTGTTCCTAGTAATTAAGTACTAAAGGCCCCTTGGTTAAGTGCATTTGGTATGTAAGTAGTTACCTTGGCTTTTGACAATGAAAGCAAACATTGAAAAACTTTGTGAAATTTTGGCAAACAGTTGTCATACCATAAATCTTCATCTTTGTGGATAGCTCTGCTAGCTTTTTGCATGACTTTGAGCCTGCATGGCTTTGATTGTCATTGCTCAGTCCCAAAAGAGACACGGACAAGGAGGAGCAGAGAAGAAGGGAGCAGGAGATGATTATATGTTAGTTGCAGGGGTAGAATTAAACTGACAACCTTGATACATTTTTTTTTTTTAAGTTAGACTAAATAAGAAATTGTTTGCATAAAATGTTACTGAAAGAGGATTGTATTTCTTTGAGTTTGTTGCATGAGCACATGCAACAAACTCCCCCCCCGTTTCACTAACCAATCACAGACAGACTGACTAAGCCCTTTATAGAGGAATGTTCCCTTACTGAAGTGAACAGAAAGAGATGAACAATGATGGTATCATCATGAGCCAGTTCATAGCTCACTGTTTAACCATGAGGGTAATATGACTAAATAATTACATATTTGCACAAAGCCATTTCCTACATAAGTATCTTACGTAGGTATGTGGCTATTCATAGTGTTGAGTGCCTAAATTCCTTCATTATCAAATAGTTGTTAGACTTGTAAAGTCATAGAAAATGAGGGTTGGAAGGGCCCTCAGGAGATCATCTAGTCCAACTCCCTACTCAAAGCAGGACCATTCCCAAGTATCGTCCGAGCCAAGGCTTTGTCTAGCTGGGTCTTCAAAACCTTTACAGGTAGAGATTCCACAATCTCTCTGGGTAGCTTGTTCCAGTGCTTCACCACCCTCCTGGTGAGTTTTTCTTCATATCTAACCTCAGCTTCCCTTGCTGGAACTTGAGCCCATTGCTCCTTGTTCTGTCACCTGCCACCGCTGAGAACAGCCCAGCTCCATCCTCTTTGGAACCACCCTTCAGGGAGTTGAAGGCTGCTATTACATCTCCCCTGAGTCTTCTCTTCAGACTAAATAAGCCCAGTTTCCTCAGAAGTGATGTGCCCCAACCCCTTAACCAGTTTTGCTGCCTTCTGCTCTACTCTTTCAAATTTTATCCATATCCTTTCTGTAGCAAAAGTGGGGGGTGTTCTCAAGACTGGCCACAGCACTCCAAATGTGGTCTCACCAGTGCCAAATAGAGGAGAGTAATCACTTCCCTCAATCTGCTTGACAGCACTCCTACTTAATCTTCGAGAGACTTTGATATTCCTTTTACTTCAGATACTTGCACAGTTTATAAGAGATTTGTTACTTTTTGTCTTTACTGAAATCTCAAACTTTATAGTCTAGTTTGATTTTTTTTTTTTTTTTTTTTTTTTTTGTCCCTGCAGCCTGTCCTCCTGTCTCCAGACATTGATTACTATCAATGATTTCCCACACAATTAAATTCTTCATGGTGAACTGAAAAACTACAGAAACCACAACTATAACTGAAAAATAAGTCCTATCAATCTGCCGTGCAAAGCCCTTCAGTTTGCAGGACAGCTTATTTGGAACTTGTACCAGATAGCTGATGTAGTTTTTCTGATAATGAACAGCACTAGCTGGTATTCAGTGCAGACAAGATTTTAAAATTCAGTTACATGGGAGGCACTGGGCATAATTCACTGTCTGCCAAGGGATTAGATTAGATTTAACAAATAAGGAATTCTGCAGCATGGCATTTTTCTCTCAAACGCACTGTATTAAATGTTCCACACACTATACTGTTGTAGTGGGGTCTCAGATGTTTTTAAGTGGTCCTGATGCAAGTAGTGAGTCCAGTGATGCATTGGTGAAGTCGTCTGATTTGACAGTACTATTAAGCAGATGTATTTGTAGAGGAAGCTACTGAGGGAGAAGTACATTTCAACTATGTTCCTGACTGGCTAGTTAACTGCAGTGGCATAAAACAAATTCCACTCTTGACCCAGTGATGTGCAAGAATATCTAGTGCTAAAATTATTTTTTCCCCATTTTGAAACCGATGGCTTGTATAAACAAAGGGATTTCATACCTTCCAGATCATCAATAGACTTTTCCAGTTTAGCAACACTTCTTTCTGCAAACTCAGCACGGGTTTCAGCCTAGGAAAAAGGCAAAAAGTTAAATTCTGGACCAGAAAACAATCCACTAGGACTCCATTTAACTGGGACATACTGTCTTACCTCCTTGAGTTTGTCAGAGAGAAGCTTGATTTCTTCTTCATATTTATCCTCTTTTTCAGAGTACTGTGAAAACAATGGTTGATCTTTTTAAGCGAGTTTGTTGAAACAGAGCTGATCAGACAATTGAAGTTTGCTAGGCTGTTGGGGCCATTAAGAAATAATATGCAGCCTCCAGTTACTCCAAAATTCTGTTTTTGAACTCTTTCAAATTTTATCCATATCCTTTCGGGGGGGGGGAGAGGCAGTCTCAAAACTGGACACAGCACTCCAAATGTGGTCTCACCAGTGCCAGATAGAGGAGAGTAATCACTAACCTCAGTCTGCTTGACAGCACTCCT
Organism: Alligator sinensis; assembly: GCF_000455745.1. Lineage (NCBI taxonomy): Eukaryota > Metazoa > Chordata > Crocodylia > Alligatoridae > Alligator > Alligator sinensis. The sequence goes on from NW_005842344.1 coordinate 1,486,206, forward strand.
ACTTGATCTTGGAGACAGACTTTTCCTTACCACAGTCATTTCATTTTATAGGTCAAAGTCCCTTTTTTGCTCAGTGTCTCTGAAGGTTTGGACTTCTACCACAGCTGTGTTCTAAGTTTTCCCTTGCTAGAACATATGCAGCGCAACTAACTTTCACTTTTCATATATAACTCCATCTCCCAAAAATAAGCTGTTCTGCTTCTTCAGATCTCTCCTCAAAATCCAATGTTTTGGTCTACAAGTCTATCTGTAGACATAGTTGGTATCAGCACCCATTTAGCTAATACATTCCCCAAGAAACTCAATGGACATTCTTGGGGAGGTGAACCCACAGAAATCTGTCCTATGCTCATTTCCACCCAATATTTGTCAGTAATTATTTGGATGATGGAATACAGTGTACTTTTTTTTTTTTTTTTTTTTTTCCTGTAAAACTAAACTGGGGTAGGAGACACTTCACAGTACAGCATGAATTCACAATGATCTTGAAAAATTACACCGGCTCTGAAATAAACAAGATGATTTTATAAAGGCAAGTACAGAGTACCACATGTAATTTAGTCTGGAAAAGAGAAGAAATGAGGGGGTTGGAAGACAGGGGAATTTGATAACAGTATTGAAGTACTTGGAGGGTAGATACAGAGATGTGCTGTTCTCTATGTCCATAGAGGACAGGCGTGATGACCTTAAATTGTGGCTAGGGAAATTTATGTTGGAGATTAGATAGAACTTTCTCACTGTGAGGATGGTTGAGCATTGGAACAGACTGCTTGAAGAGCTTGTAGAATCCCCATTCCTGGAAATTTTCAGGAGCAGGGCCAACCATGTAGTCGGTCCAACAAAAAAAATATTACCAACAAAAGGTTTCCTCTCGCAAGGGCAGGTCGGACAGACACTTGACAGGGATGGTCCTGCCTTGAGTAGGGGGCTGGACTAGATGACTCTGAGATCCTTGCCAGTCTTAATTTTCTATGATACAGCATACCATGCAGTAACTGCAGTCTTTTGGTGTTGTAGAATTTTTGTTTTTACAGTGAGAGTGATCAATCACTGAATTGGAAGTTAATGCCTCCTTTTGTGCAGGAGGTCAAGATAGACTGCCACAATTTACCTCACTATTTTTACGAATTACCTCCCTCTCCAAGTAGTTTTGAGGAAATGTACATCTGTGTCACCAACTTCAGTCTCTTTTCAGACCCAAGCATTCTATATTTTTACATGGGAAGCACCAACCTTCTCTGACTGAGCCTCCAGGGACTTCAGGTTGTTAGTAACGTTCTTTAGTTCCTCTTCAAGGTCACTGCATTTACTATGGAAAGACGAAAGCCGAGTAAGTCAGTTCTCTTATTTTCCTTGCATGATGAAGCTTACTTTGCAAAAGGTCCAGAATGCTGAACTGTCACATTCTACTGCCTCAGCACACTAAGTGGCAGGTCCTCCTGGTGGGTCCTTGTCCTCCTCCTTACTGCTTCTTTGTGACTTCATGTTAAGGTTAGGGTGATTGGTGGTGTGTTACAAAAATAGATGAATTAATGTGTTGGTTTTTTTTCTGGGACTCAAACAAGGTGGAGTAGGACTGCACTTAGGCATTTAATAGATTAAGTGGGGTCTGTCCCTAAAACATTTATAGTATTATGTGGGTTTTGTTTTGCTTTACTTTTCCAAAATGTGCTCTGAAAACTGCATTTTAATAGTAATTTTTCTAATGAAATGCACCTTGTTACGAATTCAAATTCAAGAAAGTTGTTTGTTCTCTGAACAGAACTCATGTGCATAGCAACAGAAGCTTACAAATTCATGACTGTTGTAAGCACCTTTGCAGTATTTTGAGAGCTGTGCTCTTGTGTTGCCCAGTTATTTGGTTGTGCATAAAATACAAATGTTTGTGAAGCTTAAGATTTAGACTAGGCCTGAAAATGCAAGTAGGGGATTATATTGAACCTGACAGTCTCAAGAATTTGCGGGGACAGAATTGATATGGAGATCTTGTAGGAAGTAACATGTTGCATGTAAGATTTAGCAGCAAAACGTACTAATCAGAACTAAGTTTGAGTTATGTCTTGGCAATTCTTAATATAACTGACCAGCTAGCTTAAGTAGTGAACAAAGAACAGTACTCTAAGTGTACTAGGAGGTGGTGATCTGACTTTTGGTTGTTCTTGTATACTTTACCTTCCCCCTCCCCCGATATATTAACACCACTACCACACAGCTCAATCACACCGCATTTCTTTATAACACTAGTAGTGTTTAAATAGAAGTGTCTCAGTACTTGCATATTACAGTAATGGTCACTATGAAAACTATCCAGCACACGGCTTTCCAGGTTATGGATAATGGGAAGTGATCCTGCATAAGCCTTTAGGGGAATATCAGGAACCAAAGAAACCTTTACATCAGTAGTTTTATATTCTAAGCTTTTGCTGTATATATGAGAGATTATCTTGAACAGCTACTCACAGTTCTGACACCTCAGCACGTTCCTCAGCTCTCTCGAGTTCACCTTCCAGAATGACCAGTTTACGGGCAACCTGCAAAAAACATTTTTTTTTAAGCCACCGGAATCATTCCATAATCCTCATTTGTCCCTCAAAGCCCTCTGTCTTTACAGCTTTCCTTCTCCTCTGCCTGATGCTTGTTAGAAATGGCACTCCATGGATGCGTGTAATCTGTGAAAGGCATGTTAAAGATTTGGTCCAAGTTAGGCTGCCACTCTAACACTGGTGGCAAGGGAGACACAACAGGATGCAAGGATTCCTCCCCTGGAAGAAGAAAGATTTGGAATGCTCTTAGTGTTAGATACCCTGAGATGCTAGGAGGGCAAACTCATTTCATGTTAAATCAGAATATGTTAGGAACTGCATTTCTGTCTTTGTTCTGAGAACTAGTCCAAAGCTGGAATAATGTTACAGCAACTACAACATTTATTTTAATTCTTTTGTTCAACGTTGATTTTTTTGCCTACAGAGACTGGTTTCTTACACCACCCTTTTACCTCTTCATATTTGCGATCAGCCTCTTCAGCAATATGCTTGGCCTCTTTCAGCTGCATCTCCTGAATTTCCATCTTCTCTTCATCCTTCATTGCTCTGTTTTCAATAACCTTCATACCTCTGCAGAATAAAACAAAGCATGTGTTTACTACAAACAATTCAGCTTGTTATCTGGGTAGACCCTGATGTCAACTACTTTATAGTTTATTAAAGATGGTTTTGCTGTGTCTTGCATGCACATTTAATGTTTCCAGGGGCTAACAGACAGACTGACTACAGTAGTTGGAATGAATCTCTACTTATCTGAATTTGCTGATTGTTATCCTTTGAAATCTACTTTGAAGTAGTAAAATTCTACCTTTTGGGGGGGTTTACTCTAACTTTCTCCTTAGCAGGATCTCAGAGCTTTTGTAGATTTTAAATCAGCAGCTCTCAACTTTTGAGGACTCAGACTCAAAGCACCCTTAAAAAAAATGCTAGATCTTAGCTTTCACTTAATTTTTTTTAAACTGTGGAAAAACAGAGCAATTCCTCTGTTGCAAAGAACTCAGACCACAATAGGTCAGAATGTTTGAAACTAGATTCCTGTTTAAAAATATTTGGGTTTACATGTGCTAATATTGTGTGACATAAATGACATTCTTAAAAGGATCTTATGATGTCCCTGGGGGCCATAACACCTGGTTGCGAACTGTAGACTTAGCTTACCTGAAAAAGCCAAGCTTTGTGGCAGACAAGGTTCCTTGGGTGAATTTGATATCTTTTATTAGACCAACCCAAATGGTTGGAGAATAGTTATTAAGCAAGCTTTCGGGTTCAAAAACCCTTCGTCAGGCTAAGGAAGCTGCAGCAGTTGGTGTGTGCTCTTCCTGGATGGGATGAAAAGTAAACAAGCCAGGGGCTGGGCTGGGCTGGGCAGTCAGTTGGTGCCACTGCTGCAGAGGGAAGCACCAGGGCCCCCTGGAGCTCAGGGCCCAACAGCCATGGGAGAGGCAGGCAGGCTCTGGGTGGAGGGGGGAAAAAAAAGCATTGGGTTCACCACTTTTCCCTTTGGCGGAGCCTGTCTGCACTGTGGCAGGGGGGCCTGGTGCTTCATTCTAGCTCTGATTTGCCTGCATATCTGTTTGAAATGCCTAAGGATCTTCCATAACATGCTTATTCTATCTGTCTGGAGCACTCTGGTTGTTTCAGTAAGCATTGTGACTGGCTGCTGAGACGGCCAGTCAGAGTGCTCAAGACAGACAGAATAAATCTATTATAGATTCTTAAAGTGTGCTACTGAGTGTTTTGAAGCTGGCATCAGAACCATATGCAACCTCAGGCTGACATTTGCAAGCTTGTTAACACTGTGTTGTTCAGTGACGTATTCTCTTGAATTGCAGCAGTGTTGCTTATAATTTGAGTTATTTTTTAGGCTCACTTTTTGCACGTAAGGCTTTTGAGGTAAGCTCAGCAGAGATTCCTGAATTTGCTAAAGAAGGGTGGGACAGAAATGCAACTGGTTATGGCAGAAAAATTAGGAAATACGAAGGAGAATTCAACCTCTGAATTCTGGCTACTGCAAAGCAAGCTCCTGGCTGCTGTATGAAGGGCAGCAAGCTTTTTTGACCCTCTTCAGATGAGGCAGAAGGAAGTGCTAGACAAGCCTTTTCTCAGTCAGTTATGTATTTGTGGCTCGTTATTTCTTGCAATTCTAGAATTAAACACACAAAAGTATTGGTGGGGTGGTCAGAGAATTTCAGTGTTCCAAGTTTGTAAATTCTATATATCTAAGAGAATACCTTGTTTGACTCAAGTAAGTCACCCATCTACATTGTATTTTCAATGCCTACCTCTCGCTCTCATCAGCTGCTTTTTCTGCCTCCTCCAGCTTCTGCAGGGCTGTGGCCAAGCGTTCTTGGGCACGATCCAACTCCTCCTCCACTAGTTGGATGCGTCTATTCAAAGCTGCCACTTCACCTTCAGCCTAAATACACCAATCAACAAAAGTTAAAAAAAAAGCCCAGCCAACCTTATCCATTAAAAATGCAAATTACATGCAACTAATTTCTTTAAAATCAAAGGGCTTTTTGTTTTGTTTTGCTTACTTCTTCCATGCAAGGAACTCTAGGTCTGGACTTACTTTTATTTAAATATATAATTATCAAAATGCCATGGTAATAGTGTTTATATTAATTACACACCAACTTTCCTCTTTCTAATCAATCCTTCAATGAAATTAGCCATTAGGTCTCAGTGAGAAGGGACAAGAAGAACAACCATAAACAAGTTAATTGCTAGCACTACGGATGAAAGGGACTTGGGGGTCATGACTGACCACAAGATGAACATGAGACTTCAATGTGATGCTGCAGCTAGTAAAGTGAGCAAAACACTGGCCTGCATCCATAGATGCTTCTCAAGCAAATCCCAGGACGTCATTCTCCCCTTGTACTCGGCCTTGGTGAGGTCACAGCTGGAGTACTGCGTCCAGTTTTGGGCCCACAGTTCAAAAAGGATGTGGAGAAGCTTGAGAGAGTCCAGAGAAGAGCCACGCGCATGATCAGAGGTCAGGGAAACAGACCTTACGATGAGAGGCTGAGAGCCATGGGACTCTTTAGCCTGGAAGAGCGCAGGCTCAGGGGTGATCTGGCAGCACCTATAAGTTTATTGGGGGCGCTCACCAGGATCTGGCGGAACGTCCTGTTCACCAGAGCGCCCCAAGGGATGACAAGGTCGAACGGTCACAAACTGCTCCATGACTGTTTCAGGCTGGACATAAGGAAGACCTTCTTTACTATCCGAGCCCCCAAGGTTTGGAATAGACTGCTGCTGAAGGTGGTTCAAGCACCCACTTTGAACGCCTTCAAGAGACATTTGGATGTTTATTTTCCTGGGATCCTATGACGCCCAGCTGACTTCCGGCCCCTGGGGCAGGGGGCTGGACTCGATGATCTCCCGAGGTCCCTTCCAGCCCTAGTGTCTATGAGTCTAATGGTGCTACACAGATTCAATATGTAGAAATCTGGCTGGAGTTGGAAGTTAAAATACCTTAAAATTTCTGGATCCAAAATGTCAACACCTGTGTTATGCTGATAATCTAATTGAGGATCCTAACTGTTGCCTCAAGTGGTTTACCATTGGAATAATTGCTTCAAGCCATTTCTGTACTTTACATGGTCATCTAAATTCATGAAGTGCCCACAGTTTTTGTGCAGTTAATTGTCTAGAGGATGATTTGTGCATCACCAGCAGAGTTACCACTCTGTGTTTGAATAAATGGTACACAGATGAAATAATTCCACTTTATGCCTTCTTCTGCCTCCTCCAGCCCTCTAAGAATTAGGTGGTTGGGGCAAGATGGAATGAATACAAGTCAGGGAATCTGTTAGGATGAGGAGTTTAATACAGGCTCCTCTTATAAAGGTACATAGGGTAAGTCTCCAGAAAAAAGTCTTGCATGCAGGGAGATGACAGTTCTGTCAGTATCCTTCTTACCGTGTACAAATGAAGCGGACATCTTGCAACACTGATTGTTGATAATATCTGAAATAACCTATTCCTACACTGGCATTTAGGGGGTCAGATAATGCTCACGTTTCACAACTGGCTAACATGCATCTCTTCTGACTTGCCACTTCGCAAAAGTCTTCTCCACTCACAAAGTTGCATTTCTCAAATGTAAGTCAGATTGGTATGGTTTAGCTTTGAATTTTGGGTGTGGTAAGTCGACATTTATACTTTATTATGCCCGCATTTTTATCAACGCAAAACTGATCCTTAAATTTTACTTCACTTTCACATATAAAAGTTACCTTAATACACAGTCATTTTAAGTGACAGTAGAGAGCTGTGGCAGAGAAGGTTCTTTGGGTGAATCTGATCTCTTTTATTAGATACTGATATCTTTTATCAGATTCACCCAAAGAACCTCGTCTGCCTATGTCCTTAGACCAACACGGCTACAACCTACACCCCTATAGTAGAGAGCTGTTGTACAAACAATAATCTTTGTTTCCCCAGCATTTTAAGTTTGAGGGAAATATGGGGTCTTAAAAAAGTTAAAGTTTTTTGTGGAGTGAAACTATAACTTTTCCAATAACTTCAGTTTTGGCCCAACGTAATTTTTTGGCTGCATCAAGAGTGCCTTTTTCCTAAATCATTTCACCTGTTTATGTTTTTTACCTTTCAGGTTACTATTTAATTACATATACAGAGACTTCACTCATCTAGAAGTATATCAATAATGTTATCATCAGAGAGCAGCAAATCCTGCAACTTTCCCCCACAATCATTAGGAGAGCAGCATGCTTTGGACCAGAGAGAACTTCTTATGTTGGGGCAATTTGAGGACGGGGAACAGTAGAGATGAAATAACTGAAGTGTTTGGTTTGAGGGCTTAAGGCATTTTGTGTGTAGTTTTGGACTATTAATAATTAAGAAAAATCTGAGGCGCCAAGCAAAACTGATATGGTAAGTATATAATTGGGAGATTTGGCTTAAACTGGGAACACAAGTTAAGGTGCAAAATATATTTAGATCGTCTAACAATGTTTACCAACTTGGAGGTAGTTGAAACTACACCTTCAGACTCACTTTGAAGAACTAAATTAAGCAAAGTAGCAGATAGCGGTTACAGTAGTCTTGCAAAGGCTTATGTAGAGATATAATGTAATTATTCTTTTTCCACATATTCTTTCTAAATGAAGCATATTCTTATAAAAATAGAGGGGGTGGGGGTGCTCAACTGATTCCTGTGGTGCTAGGTTTGGAATATAGTCATGGCTGATCTAACTAGTACTTAGACCCACTCAAATCTGATCCTCAGTTGAATGCCAAGTTTCAGAATTTTTTTTTTTTAACCATTCCCCTTGAGGACAGGATGCATAGGGACAAAACTGATGCATTTGGGAGTTTATTGTACTGTATTTCTGTATAATACCTGCAATGACTGACTTGCTATAAATCCAGGCCTTTGGTCATTGCACATCTTAGGGGCCCATCCACATTTTCTTCCTTTACTGTGCTGATACAGTAGAAATTCTAGTGTCTCCTTTCCCCAGTGCAGTTCTGACCCTATTTTTTTTTCCTAAATTACAAGTTTTTTAATGATCTCACTTCATTTCTGCAGTGATTTCAGTTGGATGGCTTCCTATAAGAGCCACTTTAGAAAACAGGCATCAAAATCAGCCTGAGCTATAGCCCATTTAACTTGTGGTTGTAGCTTAATGAAGTCACATTCTAAGCATCTTTCCTTTTTTTATTCATTTTTAATGTGGCTAGGAAATAATTTGGAAGAAGAGACTTGGTTAACTCTCTTAAAGCTTTCCATACTTTTATAAGGAAAATCCTTTGTGGAGTAAGTCATTGGCCACATGTGGTAAAATAACAGAAAGATACTGAAGTGAAACTAGTGCCTAAATCTATAGTACTGATTCTGAACTGGGATGCCAGGGCAGGCATGAAAGTGGTTGGAGGAAGTAATTCCCCTGCGAGCTGCACAGGGTGCTGAGGCAGACATCAAAGGTAGCAAGAGAATCCCAGCAAAGGGGTGGAGGGGCAGCCAGGGACCTGGTGCAGGGTCTTGGTTTCTCCCACAGGTCCTGTTCCAGGGCCTGAAGCGGAGCCTGTGTGCAATCCTCCACCTAGTCTGTCTGCTGCTGGAGACACTGAATCTTCTGCTCCAGAGAGGACACCAGGGTCATGAGCATGGTGGAGATGGGATGGGACACAAGACTACTGCATGTCCTTGGCTTCCATGCTGTCCTGGACCCACCACTCTCAGTGAGTTGGTGACCTCAGTACCTGGGGATGGCATCACATGGCAGGGGAAGCTGCCAAAAAAGTGGAGCAGGGGACCTCATTCCAGACCTGCAGGAGCCTCCCCCTGCATACCAACATCCCAGCAGATAGCCAGGGGCACCCTCTGTGTGGACCCCTGGGGAGTGAGCTGGCCTCCTGTGTTCTGCCTCCCTGGAGCAATGTCTCCTGCAGATCCTTTGGCAAAGTTGCCCTCCCTTGAACCTCAAGGGATCTTCCCCGTGGGAGATGCAATGTCCAGGAGATCTTAGGAGACCTTCCTTGGGTCTTCCAGAACCACTGCCTTCAGGCTGCCCACTGAAGAGCTGCTCAGGGTTCAATGCAGCAACACTTACTCCAGCTCTAATATGTCCACCTCAGTGCCTGTTTTCCACACCGTCGCCGGCCCCCCCCCGCCAAGCATCCACCTGTTCTAGGTTCCCACTAGGGCCTCTGCAGATGAGCTTTCCCTGTGCTGAAGAATCCCACCTGCCCCTCCTTCCTTCTTAGGGACATGTGGCATCCAGACCTCATTTGTCCAGCTCATTATGACAGAGTCTGCAAAGTGCTGCAGGCAGAGTGAAGACTAACTTATGCTTTGGGTGGGAGGAGAAGTGCAGAAACCGGGTGCACGCGGCTTACACTTTCTGTAAGAAGCGAGGTGTTCCTGGGGTATGAGTCTGTGCAGGCAAGAAGCACCACTTATGGTTGGGTAATCAAGCTAATGGTACTGTTAATGGAAGTGCTAGGTTGAGGGGTAACTTGCTTGACTCTAGCGATTTAGGTTTCACAGTTTGTATTTGAGTACCTTAACTGGGAGCCATACTTTTGGTTGTGACTGAAGAAAATAAGGGTGCAAGCCTTTAGATGCTGTGAGGACACCAATTGTAGGGACTCTGTGTGGTATTTCTTTGAGTGGGTTATGGCACGTGGACATCCTGAGCAGCACTGATCTTGTTCCCTGTGCCACTAACAGTGTAGGGGTTGGTGAATTCAGTAGCTGGCTCTAAAGCTTGCCTCTGAGATCCCTCTGGGGCAACCCTGGTCTTAGGATAGTTGTGCGCTAGATCTAGCCACTGATCAACAGACATGTGCATATTGTGGGGGAGAAGTGTGTCTGAAACATAATCTGATGTGTGCTCTTTTGTTCAGATGACTGTAATAGATTAACATGTACTTGAACATAACAATAATGTGCTAATTTGTGTTTCAAAATGCAGTATTCTAGTTACAAATCTTAATTATTTGTTTCTACTTACATCTGTTGCCTTCTTTTCAGTCTGCTCCAGTTTTTCCTGGGCATCTTTAAGAGCTTCTGAGTATTTGTCCAATTCATCTTCAGTTCCTTTCAATTTCTTCTGCAGGGCCATTAGCTCATCCTCTACCTTTCAAGACAGGAAAGATAAATTGTGAGCATTTTGACATAGGATTTATCGTTTTCTATATGTGAGGTAGCTAAAACGTCTCCGTACTCCTACTTGTAGATCATATTAAGATGCTCAAGATGTTTTTAAACTGATGTTGTGGAGCAGTTTTTATTCATGAATTGTTCAAAGTTCTGAGTAATTTCTGTTAATTAAAGCCAAGTGAGCTTGTTGTGTGGCTAGCTGAGATCCACATGGTGCAGTTCTGAAGCCAGACTCTATCCACGTGGTTAAGTGGATTTCAGCCTTGCTGCAGAAATCGTCTGAAGCCTTGTGTACAGTGTTGTCATGGCTTTCACTTACTATTAGGTGTAACTTTTCACAGAAGCAAGTCCATCAGTGCAGTTCCTGGAATAGGAGAGTAGCCATAGTTACAGCATAAGCAGAAGGCAGTTGAGCTAGTATGTTGATTTGGAAGCTGTTTCTGCAACAGGTTCCTAAGGTACAATTCCTCCTCTGCCGTCCGCCCAGCCCACCCCATTAGTATCATGCACCCTCAAACTTTTATAATGAGGTTTGGTTTATTTCAGGGGTTTTTTGGTATATATGTGATGCTCTGAGACATTCTCTTAAGAATGACCTCCATTAGTGTTTTGCTCCGCTTGCTCTGAAGGGAAGCAGTATTAACAGATATCATAGGTTTATTTTTACCAAGACTGTGGCTTGAACCAAGTTCATATATGATGTTTTGAGGGAAGGAGGGTTAGGCATGGCATGAATTCCATCTTATCTCACTGTTCACTCTCTACCATACCATATAAATCCTTATTGTATCCTACAAAAAGAAGCTATTTATATCCTGCTAGGAGACTGCCTGGTGACAAATCGCTTATTGGTGATAACAGAAATCACATGGGAGCAAGTTTATCACAAATAAGTGATGGGGTCTGCAGCCCATCTGATCTGTCACTGAACTTGTATCACTTCTGTTTCAGTGTCTTTTTTAAATGTATTTTTATATTAAGTTATTTTGGGGCAGGGTTGAGGGGAAGATAGTTGGGTTTTTCTTGCTTTTTGTTTTTTTAGACTGATAGTGTATTAAACCAGTTAGTTACAATTCATTTTACGTTTGTGTCCTCCTTTAGTGCTATTTTGATGATGTCTTAACTCTAGGGTGACTGGCCTTTTAATACATGTTTTGGCATGTTGCATCTGTACATCCCTATATTTTTGCATTGGCAACTTTTTAATTTTGGCACTTCCTAATGCTCGAGTTCTTGACTTTTGTAATCTAATAACATTTAATGTAGCTGATAATAAATATGAATGAAGAATTAGCAGTGGATAAACTAGCTACCAAATTAAATGCTTAGGAGATAAATGGAGAGAGCAAGCTCTGCACTCTTTGGACTTTTTTCCTCCTATTGTCTTGCTCCCTACACTTTGAAATATGTTTTGGCTGTCTGAGGTGCTAGAAATTCAACCTAAATAACAAAATCAATTCTCATTCA
>NW_005842344.1:1497994-1500959 GCF_000455745.1 Alligator sinensis
CAGGAATGTGCACCCAGAACCTGCACTAGACTAGAGCAGAGAAACACACTTTGAGGAAATTGGAGTATGGGATACAAGAGTTAACAACATATCTTTAGGAAGCACCGTATCAGAACTGATTTAAAAGTTTGACATTGATCTTTTCTAATACTGACGAAGTGGTCTGACTAATTAGAAGAAGACTCTGTTTACCTGTAACCCACTGGAACAAGGGCCAAAATTAGTCAGAAATGGAATCAGTTTTTTGGAATTATTCTACATTGTTTAAACCCATAATTACTTATTAACACGCTTTAATTTTATAAAACTTTCTTGCTGTGTTAACATTGAAGAGCAACAGAGAGGAGAAAATAGGAATAAAAAGACACCCAGGTGATTTAAAAAAGAAGAAAAAGAAAATTGGAGCTTGGATAAATCCTGTAGTTTGTTCTGGGCATCCTTTGCCAATTTATCCATCCCCATTACATTGTCTGTACTGTTGGAACTCAGCACTGCTGTTTTTGGTGCAAGGTTATCAAAGATCTCTCCTGAACTCTTGAGTACAAGGTAGGACTAAGCTCAGATGTCACTAATGATAATGTCCCCCTCTGCAACAAGGTAGCACTTCACTGATCATTTGCAAAGGGGGAATCAGAAGAGGATGAATATATTCACATGCCTTTGCCAAGGAGGGGCCGTTTGCTGGGTCTGACTGCAGAGCAACCCGGTGCACTCAGGCAGGAGAGGGGGATGGGGAGGATGGCTCCTCATGGGCCTGGGTATTTGGTAGCGTAGAAGGGGATGGAGTTGTGGCAATCTACACTGCCACCACCCCTCTGCCAAGTCAAAGTTTCCAGACTAATGGGGAAATCCTCTCTCTCACATAGTGCACACCCTAATTTTCACCAGTTGGTTTTGGTGAAAAACATGCAGGTTTATATACAAGAAAAAAATGGTATTTAAGGATCCCACATGCCTGTTTAGGGATGGATTAGACTACAGTAATGAAACCAAAAGTGTCGTCTGTTTCATAAATGCTGCCGTGTATTTGGGGAAAAAAGTACAGTATTAACTTTGAATATATTTATTCACTCTTCATTGCATTAAAGAGGAATATAAGACGGGGATCCTTATTCTCTGCCAAAAGTAGGAATATGATTGATGTTTCTGCCTCTTGTAGTATCAAAATATTTTGGAATGTGAAGTAGTTGTAGAATTTATCTTGAAAGCACTGAAGTTGCAACTTTTCTTATTTCTGTTTAGCTGTTAGGTTAGGGTTACGTATTTCTGATTATTCTGAAAACAAAAATGTTGCAGTACCCTCTAGCATCTGAGCTCAAGGTTACTTGGCTCTAGAAGTTGTGGGTATTTAGATGCTGGCTAATAAGCAACAGTCACTTAGGGGGAAGGGGGACAACCTCCTCTTTACGTATCTGTGCCATCCTTTAGTATTAGACCCTAAAGATTTGGTCTTTCCAGGGAGTTGCATACCCACGGAAGTTATGTGGGACTCAGAAGAAAAGGAACGGTCTATCTATAACATATTGAATAGTTTGAAGGCTGGTGGTGACTTCACTGAGTTACAAATTGAAGCAACTGAACAAGCAAGAAGAGCTACCAGGCTGTAACTCCTGCATGTGTTTAAATATATTGTGAAAATATTCAAAATTAATTTGGTGAGTGGGGAAAAATCCCTGGCAGTACTATCTTGTTTTCTCACCATCAAGATTTTGCAACTTAATACTCTTATTACAGTATTCTCCCCATCTTCCTTATACAATTACTTTTATTGCAACTTACCTGTTTGCATTTGTCCTCTGCTGCCTTCTTGTCTGCTTCAGCCTGCTCTGCTCTGTCAATGGCATTCTCCTTATCTAGCTTCAGCATCTGCATCTTTTTCTTGATAGCTTCCATTTTTGTTACAGTATAGTGTGGTCTTTGACAAAATTGAAGATCTTGTGAAGAGTAGAATGGTAGTTTCTTCTAAAGGTACTTAAGTGGAGAAAGAAGATGAGTACAGCCCTGCCGATGCAGTAGAGTGAGCACTTGAATGGTTGGAGATAATTTTAAACTCTGAAAGACCCTTGCTGGATATTTTGGATTGAGACCAAGTCCCTAGTGGCCCCCTTGATCTTTCGTGTGCAGCCTTTCTAAGGAACAAGTTGGAATGGATTCACTAGAGGAATTTGTAGTGCTCTGTGATCTCCTTATTTGGATTTCTGATTTCTTAAAGAAAAAAAAGTTTCCATATTTAACTTCCTGACAGAGGCAAAAGTGTTGACATATGAACACATGTTTGAAACAATGCTGATTAGCAACTCTGGGTGTTGTAAAGCAGTTAAACAGTCTACCAATCTATGGAAAATATTCTGGCCTCCCATAAGTAATGAGCAAATGGAATAAAATGTTGAAAGATTTCTTTTATGCTACTCTGAAAACAAATTCCTGTACAAAAATGTGAGTACAACTGTACGTGGGGCAGGGGGGTGATTTGCCTGAAACAAATGTCAGATTATAGCTATGGAAGTTACAAGGTTCTGGAGCCCAAATTTTGCTTTCAGTTAATTTCATGCAGTATCCAAAAAATATACACTGGGGTTTTCACATGAAACTAAGACTAAATTGAACCCTGAGCTGGGAATTTTCAAATGCTTTCAGGACAAAGCTTATACATATTCTTCTCTAGCAATCTCCTGCAAAGTGAGAGAGAGGGAAATGAAAACAAAAGCAACAGTAATATATATTTTAGCTGAAAGATACAAAATAAGATTATATTATGTGATTATAACAAGTTTTAGTTGAAATGTGACTGGTCTATTGTCAGTGTATCATTTGGGTATTACCTATGAGTATGATGACAAGAAAAATATTTAGCATTTTAATTTTCACATTAGTGCTTTTCACAAATGTTTTGATGGATCTTAGGTATTTTTCTAAGTGTTTAAACACCACAACAGCATGCATGTTCTTCCTTTGTCACAGCAGG
>NW_005842344.1:1500990-1515369 GCF_000455745.1 Alligator sinensis
AGAACACACAGAATTTTTTTAATGTTTTGAATCCATCTTGGCTTTGCTAGTTACTAGGATTATGTCCCTTCAACTGATGCATCTTTCGGTACTTGAAAGTAAATGAAAGACTGGGTGGGCTGGGGCAAGACATGCTAATGGTATGCAAGTATTTAACGCTTTTTAGCTGTTTGTCAGGTGGCAGCTGGAACTAATGAAAGCCAGTATCATTTGAACAGGTAATACTTTGCAGGCCCCTGGTAAAATGCGTTCTCTGCATTTGAGAATGATGAAAGCTTGAGATGTACAAATGTGTATCTATTACAGTGGCCTATCCGATTACAAGTGTTTGGTTTTGTCCAACTCGGTTCATTTAGAACGGTGATTTTCAACCAGGGTGTTGCATGATCCTTTTGAAGGGTGTCCTGGGGTGTGAGGAGATAGGGCTGAGCATGTGCTACCTGCTTGTTCCCACCTGAACAATCCCATATCTCCACTACCTGGGGTGAAATAGGGCTTGCAAACCTATAATGTCACTCAGTCAAGCTGGAGTGGCTGAGGTAGAAACCCCACGTTGTTTGTTGCCCAGTAAGCAAAAGCTGCAGTAAAGGATAGGATGAAACTAGCAGCCTGTTTTGGGAGTAAATCTGTTCTCCTAAAGTGGACTGGATTTGGGCAAACCTGACATCAGGGGACTTCCCTAAAATTCTCTTAAGAATGGACCAGCCTTTCACTTGGTAATTTTTTTCCAGCAGGAGGGAGCATGGGGACTTTTCTCCTATTATTTAATTGACTCATTTCAAAGAGATGTGCAGTTGCTTCCATGGTGTCCCCAATATTAGTCCTGGTGTTATGTAGTTACAAAAAATCTCAAGAGATGGTCACTGACTGGATGAATGACAGGGAAGCCAGCCATGTGGGAGGCTGAGGCAGCACATCTCTCAGATTGGAAACCGGCTGGAAATTGGAGCTTTCCCACAGGAAATGGCATCCTCCTCCTCTGTGACCTTAGATGGGCAGAAGCTTGTCAAAAGCTGCCCTGCTGTCAAGGGAGCTCTGTCACAGAGAAGCAGACTTAAAATACAAGTAGAGTCAGCCTGGAGCTTCTGGATGGAAATGTTACTAAGTAGATCTCTATGCAGTAGAAAAGACTGAACCACATCGGTTTGCAGGGGCTGGACTGCTCTGTAGTCTCCTTTTTACTGTAGCAGGAAGACGACAGCATGGGTGCAAGCACTCTGTGAAGCTCCTTACACGTTGCCTGGTTTCCTCCACAACATGTGCTTTGGGGTGACCCAAAAAGGATTTTCTCACACAATCTCAGCTCAAACACAGTTCCATAGTCACAGTGCTTAGTTAACTAGCACAGAGGCCTGGAGGGCCATCCGGGGGCAGGCTGGCATGCAAGCACAGAGTTTCGGGTCAGGCAGTGCCCTGCTCAGACTTATTGAGCAGTGTCCCCCGATAGCAGCCGTGTGGTTTAGGGTGACCTGATAATGATTTTTCCCCATAATCCCATCCTAATCTCAGGTTTTTGTACTTGATACATAATACTGTTTTACATTTTAATTAGGAAATACACATTATTTACTACATCCTAAATCTTTACCTTGTGTAGTTCATTACTAACAACCTTTTTTGTGTAAGGATTGGCTTTGAGAAAGGAATCAGGAACCATCTTCAGTCTCATAGGCACTCCCACAGACACTGCACATCTTTGCTCTCCGCACCGAGTTTCTAGAAAGAGCCAGAGGTCTCTGGAAAGAGGAGAGGTCTTTCCAGTGCCATCCGGAGGGCAGAGTGCAGTTAGTGAGGCTAAACCCAGCCCCTCTGCAATACAGACTTCAGTCCTTTCCCTGCCAAAATAAAACTCGTTCAAAGAAATCCTTTCAACACACAGTATCAAAACAAGCAATACACATCACATAATTGTCATACTGTCACACAATAAGACATTTTCAGCTTTGAAGAACCAACACCATACTTTGAAACTACAACTTTTAGGCTACTCCAGTGTTTTACCGCTAGTCTTGTCATGCACTTCAATTTATGCTCATCATACCCTTCCTCCTTTAAATCTTTCCTACGCTGCCTAGTTTATGGCAGTGGGAAGCCCATAGATTCCTAGCCCCACATGCCTGGAAGGTGGGTCCCTGCCGCCCAAGTCTCCGGCACTGCAGATTCCAACGGCAGGCCTTTCCTTGCTGCCCTGGGGGAATGCTGCTGGACAGACCAATCATGGAGAACCCACAGCTGCTTTGATCCTCACCCCACACTTCTACCTCTGGCTTCAAAACCAGCTTTGGCGTGAGGCTACCTTAGCCTTTCCCTTCAGACAGTGCCAGACCAGGG
Organism: Alligator sinensis; assembly: GCF_000455745.1. Classification (NCBI taxonomy): domain Eukaryota; kingdom Metazoa; phylum Chordata; order Crocodylia; family Alligatoridae; genus Alligator; species Alligator sinensis. Next base: position 1,503,322 of record NW_005842344.1, read on the forward strand.
TGGCCTTGCTCTTGCCTGAGCTGCCAGCTGCCAGACCCAGGCAAGTTAACACCCTATACAAAGCTCGTGCTCCACCTGGAGACCTATCGACTAGTCAAACTGTAATGAAACAACCCCCACAACAGCCTTCAGGCTCCCTCCACTCAAGACCTCTACCATTGCTACCACCATACACCACAAATAGCAGTGGTGCCTGGCCACTGCTCTACACCCCCTCTCCCCTAGAGCTCCATCTACAACTCTGATGAAGGTCTCTGCCTCTCACATTTCACAATTACACTGGGTTTCCCTGGCCCTCGGGCCACAGCTTGCCAGGGACTGAAGTCACACTCGCCCTCATGTGGGAGGGTGAGTGTGTTCACTTACCTGGCCATTGCATAGACCATGCCTCCACCCTGATAACTGCCCTACATTGTCACACTGCTTATACCCGTCAGATACACAGCTGCACATTAATATAGCTCATGCTAGCAAGAGGTCCCCTAGCCCCTCTCCTTCCCTCTGGAACAGTACACGTTGCAGTCACCACACCACCCGCCTACCTCTGTCCTGGACTCAGATATGTCCACCCCTGCCTAGCCCTGGCCGATTGCTCAAAGCTTTCCAATGGAATCAGAAGGCATGGGGGGCAGAGAGCAGAGCCCCTCTTCAGACTCCCAGACTCGCATGTCTCCTTACCCAGTGCAGGGGGAGCATGGGGTCCTGCAAGAACCAGGGGTTGGCCATGGCCACTTCACATCTCTCCACTCAATGGTTCCCAGTTACCTTCTCCCTCCTTGCCCTGTAGCCCCATCCAGCAGTGCTGGGCAATCCAGCCCCCTCACTGCAGCTGTCAAGCAGGGCAGGACTCAAGGAGCACCCTGCTGTGCCTAATGTACCGGACTGAACAGTCTTACTGGGCAGAGCACTGCACAAAAGCACCAAAGCCTAAACCCCTGAGCATTTTCCTCTAGCCCCTGCATGCTGTTGCTTTCCCTGTATCAATACATTAAACAACCTGAAGAGCAGGTCCATGGCAGGCACTTAAAACATCAGGCCTTTACCTCTGCTTTGGAGAGAAGTAAACATCTTCTCTGCAGCAGGCCCAGAAGTGTCAGCCCAAGCCTTTCATTCTCTGCAGAGAAGTGGAAGTCAGGGAGCGTGTCTGTGAGCAAGCAGCCACAAAAAGCTCAAGGCAGGACTTTAGAATATTTTCCTTTGGCACTTTGATTCAGTGATGGGACTTCCACCAGCTGCCAAGGACTGCATTAAAGCTCATCTCAGAGCTAGAGCAGCAGTGGTGACACCCTACCACCGTATCCTTGTATTCTGATCCTCAAGTTTAAAAAGGGCTCACTCCTAATTAGCTGGGACATATTTCACACCAAAATTCAGACAAATTCAGTTTCCAGCTCTTGAATCAAGTTAATCCTTTACCCCACAAACACCAAGAAAGTCACTGCTTTCAGGTGGCTTCTCCATATGCAGGTCCCTGTACCCAGTCACTGCTTAGCCTCCTCTGCTGAGCCCAGCAGGATCTAACACCAGTAGCTTGTTTCCTGGTCCCTGGATCTGTGGCCGTCCGTGCTTTACACCCTTTCTAGTACTCCCACATTCTTCTGGCCGGGGGCACTGGGACTCAGCACAGGAGCCTGCGCTCAGCTTGACAAAGGCCAGAGAATCAGAGGCAGGATCATCTTGCTCCTGTCAGCCCCCTCCATCTACTACTGTCAAGGTTCACACAACTGCTTTCTGCTGGGCGCTGATGCCAAGGCAGTATCCGCGCTCACCTCCCCTCCCCTCCCCCCCAACCCAATTGCTTCCTCCCTAATCACTGTTATCCAGCATAGGCGGCAGTCTCTGCTCTGCAACAAGAACACAGGCCCCAGTTCTGCCAAGATGATTCAGGTGCCACCATGGGCTTTCCAGCATTGGTCACTGTAGACTCAGGGCCATGACGCCTTCACAGAGAATCCCCAGGACCTGGGCTCTGGTACTGCTGTAAGCAGCCATTCTGGGGGCACGGGAACATGTTTCCACAGAGGGCTTCTCCCCTTCAGTCTTACCACGCCACCCTTGCAACATTATAGTTGGGGCTGCTCTGTACAGCAAATCAGGTGTGAGCCCAGGTTCTCCCTGCATACAAAAAAAAAAAGGAAACCAGAGCCCCAGTTTAGCCACAAACACCACACGGACTTCTAGTCCCATAGACTGCCCAAGTGAGCTCAGTGGGCTCCGAAGAGTCAGGGGAGCATGCTCACATTATACAGCTGGGGCAGGCCTGATTAGCTCTGAACAATACAGATGCGTATTAGTACAGAGACAGTCCTCTCCCGCCCCACAGCAGCAAGCTCTGGCTGTTGTTCCATGAATATAAAATCACAAGCAATATTCAGAGAAGAAAATAACTCCTGCCATTTACAGTCTCGTGACGTCAGAGTCCCGAGCTCCTGCAGAGAGCAACAGGGGGCCACCTCCGGATTCAGCAGCTCCCACCTCCCCAGACAGAAGCATCACGTCCATGCTGTGCATCTCCCATGGGACACGGCTGCTCCCGGCACTCGGGAAACGGAAGGCAACCAAGCTCCCGACCCGGGGATCGGAGCCTCCTGTTCCCGTTGGCCGCTTTGAGGCGTGCGGCGATTGGTTGCCAGGGCCGCATGGGCGGGACCCCGCCCGCCCCGCCCTCCTTCGCTCTGATTGGTCTCTGCCAGAGGAGGCGGGTGCAGGAACGTGCCCTCCCCCTATGCTGATTGGCTGCTGGGGAAGGGTGGGCGGTGTGCGGCTTTCTGCTTGCAGATTGGCCCGCTTCCGATCCTCAGTAGTCCAGTTCAGCTGGTTGTCTGTCCGCTACCAGGTCTGCTGCGCCCGGAGCCCACGTCCCAACGCTGGCCCGGACACCCGGCGGTCCCCGAGAGTGGCGGCAGGCTGTTCCGGCAACAATGATCCTTTCCTCACTGGCGCTTCGCCTTTCATCAGCCGCTTGGTCTTGACCATCGATGCGCCCGGCGCTCGGCCTCGTTACCTGCTCGGGTTCCGGCGGCAACCGCACCGGGCGCCCCCACGTGACCGATCCTCTTTGCAGACTTGCTCCTTGCCTCTCCCCACCCCCGGACAGAAACGAGCCATTTCGTCTTGCTCATAGATATTGTCAGTGCTCGGCCTCGTCGTCGCTCCGTGTTTGCTACTCGCGGCACAAATCGATGGTGGTGGCGTTCGGTTGCCACAGCCTGTTGCCAATGCGCATGCGCTCGGAAGTGAAAACTCGATAGTTTCGGCACTCGTCCCGTTGTCACTGCCCCATAAATACGGAAACCCACCCACGACTTTGCTTTGGCAAGCCGCTGGTTCCAAGAACGCATGCGCCAATCCATAATCTCGGCGCTCCATGTGTTTTGTCTGGAACCAATGCGCATGTGCGCTTGCCAGTTTAACCAATCAATTCAGAGTTCCGTTCATTAAGCAGCTAACTATCGCGCATGCGTAGTTGCTTTGCCCATAAATGGGCAAACGCGATGCGGTACCTCATCCCAAGTACGCATGCGTGTTATGGCCCCTCATCGATGTTTTCCACACGTGACAAGGAGCTACCCCGTACTGCACATGCGTACTGGGTCTTCCTTAGTAATGTCTTGGCACTGCGCGCCCCGGCGGCTCCCGTTGCGGGCCCGAAGTGAAAAGAGAGGGGACATCCCTGCCCCTTTCTCCCAGTATTGGGCTCAGAAGAGGCTGTACCGCTCATTCCTAGTGCGCATGTGCATTGATACTCGTGCCTTAATAGCTTCGGCCCTCGTCCTGTAATCATTGCCTCTGTAACCATGGAAACAAATCCATGACTCCTGGTTGGGTAGCGTCCCTTGGTTCCCAGGACGCAAGCGCAGATCCACAATATCGGCGTTTGATGAGTTTGGCTGCGCATGCGCACCTACCAGCATCTCGAGTCGCCTGTTGCCCTGCGCGTGCGTACTTGATTTGCCCACTTATGGGCAAAGGCGATTCACCCGCCTTCTTAGTGTGCATTCGTGATTATGGCCACTCATCGATGTTTCTTTCGCGCGAATGGGAGCTGGGTCTATACAGCGCATGAGCTCTGGGTCTCCCTCCGTGATAGCTTAATGCCACCGTCACTTTCCCGAACACCGGCGCCGCGCCCCCGGCTGGCTCCCGCTGCGGGCCCGGAGTGAGAGGGAAGGGGCCGTCCCTGACCCTGCCGTCCGCATTGGCCCCAGAAGGGACTATCGTGCTCATTCCCAGTGAACATGCCCCTTGTGACCCACGCCTTGATAGTTTCCGTGTGCGTCCTGTCGTCAGTGCCTCTGTTACCGTGGAAACACATCAACGACGCCTGCTCTTTCAGCGTTCGCTAATTTCCCGGACGCATGCGCGGCGATCTATGTAGGTTGACAGCGACCAGAGCGCATGCGCAAAATTCAGTACCATCGAGCAATTCGGAATTCAGCTGATCAGCACCAAAGCGCTCCGCGCATGCGTGCTCGCTTTGCCCATCGATGGCTAGGGGGGGGCGCGTTGTCTGCACCGCCCCGGCGGGAACTGGCCGGCGAGTGGTGACGGGGAGCTGGTGATTTGGGAACTGTTCGTAAAATGTGTGTGGAAATATGGTGATTTTGTACGTAGAAAATAGCATGAACATCTTGGGGTCATTTGGGAACTTTTTTGTGTGACTGGTGTGTTGTGGAGCCTATGGAAAATTGAGCGCTTGTTGGGTAAGCGTATTGAAATACAGTTATGTTGCGGGAGGGAAATGGTGTGGGGATTTGGAAACCTTTTTTGAGGGCATGTGGTGCTTTTTTTGCATGGAGAATCGACCATTTTGTGTTGTGATATGAGAACGCTTAATGGAAACGTGCTGTGCTGCCTGTGAGGGTCACCTTGCCCACTGCGGTGCGGCAAACGGTGCGGTACACACTCATGTGAAACTGTCTAATGTATGTCCTGCCCTTTCCCGCAGGCTCCTCCTCGTGCCCCCGTCCTTGGAGCCAGCGTGTCAGCGAGGAGCTGCAGCGTGACAGAAGCGGGGCTTGGGGCAGAAGGGCCCCCGGGAGCCGTCGTGTCTGCAGGGGTGTGGGGCCTGCAGCGGTCTCCTGGACAAGTTGCAAAGCTGCAAAGCCCAGTTTCCCCTTTGACACGCTCAGCAGACAGAACGCACCAGCTGTTACCTAGGCTTCTACCTGGACGCACATCATCCACGTGCCCTGCTACAACGGTAACACCTCCACTGGCTGCCGCTCTTGCCTCCAACTGCTGTTAGCACCCTCCAAAAGCAATGGCCTGCCCCTTGGCTCGCAGGTCACTTGGGGCCCAGACCCCACAGACTTTGTATTCTCCCTTGCTGTGCCTGGTTGAGGTGTTGAGCGGTTTGAGCTGTGCAAGCTTCAGCACTTGTTAGCCACACAGCCCTTGTGACCCTATCCTACCTGACAGCCTCTGTCAGCCTCTCCTAGTCTCATCCTTCCTTGGAAGGCTCCCCATGAAATCCCTTGTCCTGTCCCAGTCTGCAGCAGGCCTGCACCACTGTGTCCCAGCTTCCTTTAGACAGTTGCAGGAGTGTGGGGAGAATGCTTCTTTGTCTCCTGTTCTTTGCTTTTCTCAGCTTTTAGCTGTTTATCTGCTTCAGCTCCCCTTTTCCCTCCTCCTTTGCCTATGCTACCACTGCCTCCTGTATATGCTGGACATTGGTGTAAGCCAGGCGTAGCAAGTATTTGTCTGTGGGCCACATAGGTAGTTATGGGGAGCTGCAGCAGGCTGGTCAGCACCCCCCACCCTGAATAGCTTGGAGCCTGTGCGCTCTATGCCTTCTCCCTGCCACCGCCAATACTTCACGGTCCCAGCCCCAACTCTGGTCTGCCCTGTGCCCGCTCCAGACTCGCCCTGGCCAGGGTGGACCAGCTGAAACTTGCGTGCACCATCCTGATCCCAGCCCTGTGTGCACCTGCTCTGGACCGCCTGTCCATGCTGAGGAGTGGCAGCAGCAGGACAGAAGCTGCTGCTCTGCATGGGAGAAACGTGGCCCCTCTTGCTCACCCTGGCCAAGCCTTTCTTGCTGCAGCCATCTGGAATCCCCACCTGGGCTGCCGTGCGGCTGTGCGCTGCCACCTCCGGGCTGCCCAGCAGGGCAGCGGTGGCAATTTAGAGGAGCTGCAGGGTAGTCTGGGTGCAGGCTTTGAGCGGCTGCAACAAGAAGTTTCTGGCAGCTGAGAAGTGTGTGTGGCCACTGTTTCCTTGTGCTGAGCAGCAGCTTATACTTGGCGGCTGCCGCTACTGCTGCTGCTCACTGTGGGTGGGTGAGTCCAGAGCAGGTGCAGGGCAAGCCAGGGTCAGGGTTGTGCGCTTGGGTTCTGGCTGGTCTGGAGATTTGGGGTCCTTCAGGTTTGAGGCCAGTTCCAGAATCCCACATCTTTGCCTTTGTGTGGGGATTTTATAGAGTTCAGGGTGAAATTTCTGTATTCCAGCTCATTTCTCTGAGATAAGGATCTCTTAGCCCATTGACTAGAGAGCAGGGAAACCAAGTCAGGGCCTGGGACCATTGTTCTTACCTGAAGTTGCCTCATTAGCATTGGATGTCATCTCTCTTGAAACTTTTCTGACCTATTTACTTTTGATGTTATAGACTGAACTGTATCTAGGAACAGAGTACGTGGAAGGAGGAGTAATGTTGTGTAATGTAGCATAGCAAAAAAGAGGTGAGGGTTGTTCAGAACTCCCTAAGAATCTTCCCCATGGACTAAGACAGATCCTTCATACTTTAGCAGTCAGAGAATATGGTTTTGCATTGAGGGGCTTCATTTTACCCCTAAGTACGGTAAAAACTGTGTTAACCAGAATTCATTATCTGGAATACGCTATTAACTGGAATTTCTGGCTGGCCACAGGGGGCTGGGGGAAAAGCTAGCATGTAGATACCCAGAACCCCCCATTCCCCACTCATGCTGGATAACAAAGCTTTTGCTGTATAATCATTCCAGATAAAAATTCCCAGATATTCCTTCTGAGAGTATGAGTGGCGGAGGAATACGAACATTTTTTTTTTACCTTTTAGCTACTAGCAGTGAGTTTAACCCAGGATTTCCTTGACTGATCTCAGCATATCCAGTACCACATTTGTGGCCGTTGCTGCTCAGCACTGGAATCACTTGCAGTTTAGAAGCTGACTTCCTTTATGCAGTTTCAGCTGTGCGTGATGGAACCCTTTACATAGAGGGTTTTTTACTCAGTGTTGCACGTTATCAAGAACCAGGTGTACCGTTGAGTCTTTTGAGAGACAAGACTACAGCCCTTTTATGGTTGGGACATTTTGGAAAGCTTAGAGCCAGAATTCTTGGAAAGTAGCAATTTTTTTTTACTTATTACTAGGGATCCTGGTTTTCTTTGATTTAAAAAAAAAAAATCACAAATTCTCTAATTTAAAACCCCAAAAACCCTCCTTTTTCTGTTATTACAATGAAACAGCAGCGTGTGTGTGCGCGTGTGTATATAATATGTATGTATTAGTTGAGCAATTGGGACTCCTACCAATTCCTCAATCATTATAATAAAATAAATTCTAAATACTTGGATATCGTGGCATGTGACTTTGCATTTTTTATCATGGAAAATCAGAGCTCCCCTTTCCCCTTTTGGTCACCAGGACATGGGTCCAGGAGCAGCTGTCCCCCTACCTGGCTTTCTGGTGATGAGCATCCGTGATATGTTGTTGCCCTAGCCATGCCATTGCCCCTGCCTACAAGCTACAGCCCTCCCTTCCCTGCCAGTGCCCCTCACTCTCCACCTACAGCCCCTGTGGCCCTGCCAGTGCTCCCAGGCTAGTTGACTGGGGACCCGGATCTGCAGGACCCTGCCCCACACAGCAGCACCCAAACCTGGCTGCCAGATGTGGAAGGAGGCGACTGCTGCAGCCTGAGTGGAGTGCAGTGTGTGGAGCCCAGCTTCCCCACCGCTCTCAAGAGGGACATAGCTGGAGTGGTGCTGGTGGAAGGTGGTGAAAGTGGGTTTCCTGGTGTGGGCTCAGGCACCCCGGCTTCCTGCCCCAGTGGGTGGGACCTGTCACGGCAGGGCAGAGCAAAGGTTACTGCCACTGCTGTGAATCCTGTGCCACCATGCTAAAGCACCCCCTGCCTGCTCACCAGCACCAAGGGGTGCAACTCCACACTGCCACTCCTGCTTCTGCCTGGCAGGCAAGGGGCACCTTGCCACTGTGGCAAGGTGCTCACTGCAATGGCACTGATGTTCCCCACCCTGGACTGCCCTGCCATGCTGGGTGTCTCTTGCTGGGCCACAGAGACCCTGAAGACAGGCCAGCAGTCTGGAAATACAAAGCATGCTGCGGGCAGCCTGCTAGCACCCTGCATGCAAATCTGTGGGTCATGCCGCCATTGCCCCCAGGAGAGTGTGCAGTGACAGGGAGTCAGGCCCTCACCCACTCCCTGCCCAAGCCCTTTCTTTGCTAACCAAGTTAGTTGTCACATCTGCAAGGGTTCATGCTGCAGTCACTCAGAACAATGCTTTGAGCCTTCTGCTTAGCAGCACTTCTGCAGCTTAGCTTAAACGCCTTGAAAATGGCCAAGGCTGGGAGCAGGCTCATTTTACCCTCATTTGTGTTGGGGTTAACAGTGTGAGCGTTTTACCTTGTGTCAAAGTGTCTGACGTGGATCTGCCCTTTCTCACAGGCTAGTCCTTGTGCGCTTGTCCTTGGAACCAGCTTATGCGTGACAATTGGCACTTACAGGCCTGGGGTTGAAGGGCCCCTGACAGCTGTCACTTCTGCAACGGGTCCCTGTGTGGGCTGCTGAGAAACGGCTCATTTTCCTGTGCCCAACACCACAGGGCCTGTGACCCTAATGTTTCTGTCAGCCTCTGACTTGCACTTTCTCCTGGAGGCCTCCCATGAAACCGCTATGGCTCCACCACTATTTCCCAGTTGCAAGGCCAGTGGGGAAGAGCTTTCCCTGCTTCCACGCTCCTTATTTCTCTCAGCTTGAAGCTGTTTGTCCCAGTGCTCCTTTTCTGTCCTCCCGCTTGCATAGCCGCCCTGTTTCCTCGATACACTGGGAGGTGGTCTAAGGGGGGGGCACATGGACTGCCAAGGAGGAGTATTTGGTTCTGGGCTGATGCTGCAACCTTTCTAGAGAGCACCTTGCAAAACGCCAAATTTTCATTTTTTTAAAAAAAAGAAATGAAAAACCTGTTGTTCAGGAAGCACCACAGGACATCAGTTAAGTTCCAAGGGAGAGTTGGGTTTTTTTGTATAAAATAGTATAGTAGTGAGAATGGGGTTGAAGTGATGGTATTATTCATTGTGTACTTATTCTAAAAAAACTTGAACCTGTACAGAGATGTAACCAGTAAGGCTGTGTATGTATAATAAGCAGTGTCTGTGGGTCACCATAATTAACACAGTGATCCTGTTACTATCCTTCTCTCTCTGTCTCTGTCTCCATGTATGGGGATAGTGATATAGATATTCACCTGTCATACTTGTGTATAACCATATACAGGTGTCTGTAGTTAATACAGATAGAATAGGTATCATATGCAGCCGTACTTTGTGTGAAGAAAGACCCGGCTCAGTGCTGCCCTCCTGTGGTTCCGTTCTCGGCGGAGCTGTGCCGTGGGCTAGAGGAGAACTCGCTGCTCGGTGCCAACCCTGGACAACGCTGTAAGCAAGGCATGTGTCACCGCCACCTTGTTGGTAAAGGCCGCGGATCTGGTCGGTGGTCTTGTGCAGCGCAGCCGCCCTGTAATCGGGGTCCAGGCCAGCTGCCAGACCTGGCTGCTAATGGCACAGAGAGCTACCTCCTAACGCAAGGACAGGCGATAGGAATGTGCGTAGCACCGGACATCCTGTAATTGGGAGGCCAGGTCCGCCTCCATGGCCAGCCAGGCGGAGGGGTGCCTCTGTAAGCAGGGTGGGCGTAGCCTCCTTCTGCCGGCCTGAGAGAGCCGGGGCAGTCTGCCGCGTTGTGCAGCAGGACGGCCTTGCAGACAGGAGCCGAGTCTCGTGGGACGACAGCAAACTCTTTAGAACCTGGAGCCCGATGAGCTTCCCTTGCCTGGGCTGAAGTCTGTGGCCTCATCACCGTTCCCTGTGTCCAGGCACCCATCCTTCCTCCTGTATCTATGCCTGGTACTCCACATCCAGATCCCTGGGCCTCCCTGTCATGAGGGTGCAAGTCCCGTGCATCCTGTTGGACAGCTACGTTCTGCAGAGCTGTGGACCACCCTGTAAGCAGGGTGCAGGTCTCAACGTGCCTTTGGGGACAGCTGTGTTGTCTGGCTGGCTGAGGGCCCTCCCTGTAAGCAGGGCTCTGGGCCTATCCCTTTTACCCCCTGTGGGCAGTCTGGCTGGTCAGGCGGGCCGTACCCTGTAAGGAGGGTGCCGGTCTCAGCCGTCTTGCCCCCTGGGAGCGGAGGAGGATTTTCCAGTGTCAGGCTGGAGGTGAAGCGGTTTGCAGCACGGAGCTCCTTTCTGGCCTGGGAACAGTTTTTCCCCTTGTCAGAGTGTGCCGAGCGAGAGAGAGAGAGGAGCGCCTGGGAACGAAAGCGTTTGTTATTTTCTTTTTGTTGTTAAAACCGCTACAGCGTACTTTATTTTCTTCCCAGTGCTGGAACAGGGGCAAGATGCATCCTCGTAGCCTTCGCCTCCCACCTCCGTACCTAGGGGGATAAGCACCAGTATAGATTTCTGGGCCTTTTGGCCTCGGGGAGCATTAGGCCCCCCCTCCCCATAGTATTTTTGGGCACACAACCTCTCTGTGTCTCAGGGCACAGGTCTTAGGCCCCCTCATTTTGGGTGGCTAGCATGTTCTTTTGGCCACTTTATAGTTCTCATGAAGGGTCACTGCTATTTATTCCCTACCCGAGTCCCTGGAGACGAGCGCCCTGGCACTTGGCAGGCCGTTCTGTGCCCCCGGCCTGCAGCCTGTAAGCAGGGTCCAGGTCCCCTTGATTCTCCGGGGTGGGTCTCGTTCCACTTGGTGAGGCTGGCCAGAGACGATGCCCATAGACAACAGGGATACCAGGCTGCAGGCTTCTGGAGGACGCAGAGCGCGCTGGGACCCCGAGGCTTGGCGACCTTCCTGTAACTCAGGGCCAGGTCTCTGCTCCTCTGTTCTGCTGCTCCTGGCACTATGAGATGCGTCCTCTGCACCCTGTAAACAGGGCTGCACCCCCACCCCCTCTGACCTTGGGGGAGGAGGCCTCCTTTAGCCCTTTGGGCTCTCTGGCTTCCATGGTGGGAGGCTGATGTCGTGGCCCGTATGTCCCCAGACATGGGGCAGCTTTGGCCCCTGATCGAGACCGCCTGAGGCACCTGTCAGCTGGCATATAATAGGTTGTAATATATTTTTATGTAAGGTATGATTATTCTTATTTTTAAGTAATGTATTACTTGTTTTAAATATTGGGGGAAATGTAGCGCGTTTCCAGGGTATTTGGCGGGAAGGAGGGAATGACTATTTTTTAACCATAGAAACAAAAATGCATTTGATTCAGTAGAGGCTTCTGATTAATGTAGCATATGTGACAGACATCTCTTGGTTTCAGCTCGTTTGTATCCGGTTAGCTATTGAGCCCAAGCCCAATCACAGACACCTCTCGTCCTCCTGCTCACAAGCGCAGCTGCGAGGGACACGGCCCCTGTGCAAGCTGCAGACCCGGCGGGGACGGGTGCTCTTGCTGTGTCCCCATTCGCTGCGGCCCTGAGGAGCCGTGGGTCACACGCCGCTCTGCTCCGTTTGTATCCGGTTAGCTATTGAGCCCAAGCCCAATCACAGACACCTCTCGTCCTCCTGCTCACAAGCGCAGCTGCGAGGGACACGGCCCCTGTGCAAGCTGCAGACCCGGCGGGGACGGGTGCTCTTGCTGTGTCCCCATTCGCTGCGGCCCTGAGGAGCCGTGGGTCACACGCCGCTCTGCTCCCTGCGCTCCCCTGCCTGTCGCTTGTGCGCTCAGCGGGAAGTTCATGTCTTTCTTTCTCTTCATCTTCGCACCGGGGGCAGGGGCAGAGCTTTCCCCGCGGGCCGGGGGGTGTGAGTGGCTGCCAGTCACCACACT
>NW_005842344.1:1515380-1515603 GCF_000455745.1 Alligator sinensis
TGGCAGTCGTCTCACCGGTGCAGGGTTTTCCGATTTGCAAAAAATGTGGGGCTCTTCCAAAGCCTGTGCTTAGGCACCCAACATCACTAGTCAACTCCTACTATCCCGGCCAGTGCCTCGGGCAGGCTCTCAGCACAATGTCATCTTGCTGAGGTGCTGCCATAAGCCCTTGTCTACCCAGAAGAGGCCCGAGCTGTCGGTGGGCCCAGCACTGGCCCGCCCG
>NW_005842344.1:1515947-1517204 GCF_000455745.1 Alligator sinensis
GTGCAGGGCCGCTCCGCCCTTCTTCGCTCTCATTGGCTTTGGCACGAGGAGGCGGGCCCAACAGAACGACCTCACCCCCGGTCTCATTCTGATTGGCTAGCAGGGAATGGTGGGCGCTGTGCACGTGTCTCTGTTCCGACTGGTCCGACTCCGATCCTCAGCGGCCCCGCTCCGCTGGCTGTTCTCCCGCGGCCGGGTCGGCTGTGCCCGGAGCCCACGTCCCGCTGCCGCCCCGCACGCCCGGGCCGGGCCGTGCCGTGCCGCAGAGCTGCGGCGGGATGTTGTCGAGCTCGGCGTGTGGTGCGGGACGCTGCGTTCCCGGGGCGCGGGGCCTGTCGGGCCTTGGTCTGCGCCCCGCCCCAGCCCCAGGCGGGCGGCGCGGAGCCGGCTGTGGTGCCCGCCCGGGTCTCCCCGCCGCAATGCCCGGCGCGGCCACAGGAGGGCGGCTCTGAGCAGGGATTGGTCTACTCCTCAGTAGGAAGGCCAAACCGGCTCAGTGCTGCCCTCGTGTGGTGCCTTCCCCGCGCTGCAGCCTCGAGGAGCGGTGCGGGGGAGAGGAGACAAACCGGCTGCCCTCCTGTGGTCGCGTCGGGGCATCTCCGCTCGGGGTGAAATAGTATAAAGTTGAAAACAGGCAGCCGAAGTGACGGCGTGATTCATTTCGTACTTACTTTGGAAAGCTTACATTGTGCAGAGAGGTATCCAGTACGGCTGCGTGTGTATACCGATATTCAGAGTGTGTGTGTGTGTGTGTGTGTAATGCACCCCATCATTAACATAGTGATCTCTCTCTCGGTCTCTGTTCATGGCAATAGTGAAGTAGGTGTTCAAATCTCACCCTTGCACAGCACCGCACACGAGTGTGTCTTTTGTGCGGGTATCACACGTGTCATGGGGCATCCGCACCCTGCATAGAGGAAACCCGGATCAGTGCTGCCCTCCCGCGGTGTGCTCCCCTTGATTCGTATCAGGTCTCATTCCACTTGCTGAGGTTGGCCGGAGAGGATGCACGCAGACTACGGGGGAGGCTGCAGGCTTCTAGAGGACATTGAGTGCGCTGGCAGCCCGAGGCTTAGCGACCTTCCTGTAACTCAGGGCCAGGTCTCTGCTCCTCTGTTCTGCGGCTCCTGGCACTATGAGATGCCCCCCTTGCACGCTGTAAACAGGGCTGCACCCCTACCCCCTCTGACCTTGGGGGAGGAGGCCTCCTTTAGCCCTTTGGGCTCCATGGCTTCCGTGGCGGAAGGCTGCCCTTGT
>NW_005842344.1:1517305-1519790 GCF_000455745.1 Alligator sinensis
CAGCCAGTTGCCTGCAGGGAGCACCGCCCTGTAAGCAGGGTTTTCGGTGTTTGTGGTCACCGTTCACGGTGCTGTCCTAGCAGTTCTGTGCAGAGTCCTTGCCCATCGCGCTCTCCTGGCTGGCCCAGCTGTCGGCAGCCGAGCCCGCAGAGATCTGCACTTCCCCATTTCCATTGATGGAGGACAGATCGGCAGCAGATTCAGGTAAGAAAGGGAGCCAATTTGTGACCCACAGACCCATCCTCCAAGGTGGTCAGCGTCTGTCTCTGTTTGTTATAGGCCCTGGTAGGAGAAGCAGAAAAGATGACACACAAGCAGGCATCAGCTGCCAAGGAGGGAAGAAAACCATGCTAGCCCAGGAAAAGTAAGGGAGTTTCAATGTGGTGACTCTCTTTTATTTTATTTTGTATTTTTAATTTTATTCCATCACTGAGCCCTAGACCTTGGAATCGGTGGGCCCCAGAAAGTTGGATTCCTGGCACTTCCTTGTCAGCAGGGTTTCTCTTCGCTTCTGACGGTGTCGTACACAGATAGGTTTTAGGTGGAGTACTCAGGATCCTGTAAACTCTATTGATGTCATCTCCCACTTCCTTTTCCAAGGCAGGGAGCTCTTTAGTCCAGTGGGCATTGGGAGCTTGCTGCTGCTCGGGTTCAAGTGTGTTCCTTCTGCAAGTGGGCAGCTGTTCCTTCCCTCAGCCACTGCTGTTATCTGGGGTTTCATTTCACCACCCAATTCACTGTGGGCAGGCACTTTGAACCATTTTGGGGTCCTGCGAGAGCTCTGACTTCTCTGTCAGGAAAGCCTTCGTTTGTGTGGTGCCGCTTGCTTTCTTGAAACACGCCACCAGAGCTGCCAAGGTTCGGGTGGCTTTCTGGCATGCTGCCTCCTACCACGTGAGAAGGACAGTAGAACCAAACGTGTGTTTGGTTCTACTGTCTTGCCAGCCAGTCGGAGAGGTGTCCCTGATAGCAGGGTGGGCGTAGCCTTCTTCTGCTGGCCCGAGAGAGATGGAGCAGCCTGCCGCGCTTTGTGGCAGGACAGCCTCGCGGACAGGAGCCGAGTCTCGTCGGTGCCAGAAAACTCTTTAGACCCTAGAGCCTGGTACTCCACGGCCGGACCCCTGGGCCGCCCTGTAACGAGGGTGCGAGTCCCGTGCATCCTGTTGGACGGTGAGGTTGTGCAGAGCAGTCAACCACCCTGTAAAGAGGGTCCAGGTCACAGTGTGCCTCTGGGTACTGCCCTGCCCTTTGGCTGGCTGTAAGCAGGGCTCTGGGCCCTTCCCTTGTGCCCTTTGCGGGCAGTCTGGCGGCTCAGGTGGGCCATGCCCTGTAAAGAGGCCTGCTTACCCCCTGGGAGCGGAGGAGGATTTGACAGAGTAAGGCTGGAGGTGAAGCGGCTTGCAGCGCGGAGCTCCTTTCTGGCCTGGGAACACTTTTTCACTTGTCAGAGTGTGGCGAGCGAGAGAGAGGCGCACCTGGGAACGACAGAGTTTGTGAGGGTTTTTTTGCTGTTCAAACCGCTGCTGCGTACTTATTTTCTTCTTAGTACTGGGAAAGGGACGAGCTGTGTCCTCATCGCCTTCTCCTCCCCCTCCATATTTAGGGGAATAAGCACCGGCATAGATTTCCAGGCCTCTTGACCTCGGGGGGTGTTAGGGCCCCCCTCTAATACATTTGGGCACGCGGCCTCCCTGTATCTCAGGGTACAGGTCTTTGGCCCCTCTTCGAGGGTGTCTGGCATGTTCTTTTGGCCCCTTGGTAGCTCACGGGAAGGGTTACTGCCATCCTTCTTGGGGGCAGCCCATGTATTCCCCACCCGAGTCCCTGGAGACAAGTGCCCAGCACTTAGCCAGCCGTTCTGCACCCCTGCCCCCAGCCTGCAGCCTGTAAGCAGGGCCCAGGTCCCCTTGATTCTCTAGGTCGGGTCTCGTTCCACTTGCTGAGGTTGGCCAGAGACGATACCCACAGACTACAGGGAAGGGTGCAGGCTTCTGGATGACATTGAGTGCGTTGGGACCCCAAGGTTTAGTGACCTTCCTGTAACTCAGGTCCAGGTCTCTGCTCCTCTGTTCTGCTGCTCCTGGCACCATGAGATGCCCCCCCCGCACCCTGTCAACAGGGCTGCAGCCCCACCCCCTCTGACCTTGGGGGAGGAGGCCTCCTTTAGCCCTTTGGGCTCTGTGGCTTCCGTGGCAGGAGGCTGAAGTCGTGGCCCTTCTGTCCTGTCTGGCCCTTCTGTCCATGGGGCAGCTTTGACCCATGATCAAGACCCCCTGGGACACCTGTCAGCTGGCATTCAGGACTTTGCAGGTTGTCTCTGGGCTTCATTCCCCAGCCGCCAGCTGTGTGTGGGGAGCACCGCCCTGTCAGCAGGGTTTCCAATGTTTGTGGTCACCGGTCATGGTGCCGCCCTAGCAGTTCTGTCCAGAGTCCTGGCCCTTCGCACTCTGCTCCTGGCTGGCCTGTATGTCGGCAGCCGCAACCT
>NW_005842344.1:1520042-1521046 GCF_000455745.1 Alligator sinensis
GAGGGGCCAGCCAGCCACGCGGCACCACGTGCATTGTGGCTGCCCCAGAGTAAGTGTGCGAGAGTGCTGCCATAGCTGGCTGGTGGCGCAGAGGCCCTCCTGTAAGGGGGACACGCGTCTCTGTTTCCCTTTCTTCGTGCTGCACAGGGAACATGTTCCTCGAGGACTGTGACCTTCCTGTGACTTGGGCTCAGGTCTCTAGACACTTTCCTGCTGCCCTTGGTGCTTTTCGAAGCTCTCCCCGCCCCCGCCTTTCCCCCGTAAGCCGAGTTTTGTTCACGCCAGATCTCGGCGTGGGGGCTGAGGCCCCGTTGAGTCCTTTGGGTGCTGTGGCTCCCGTGACAAGAGGCTGAAGTTCCAGCCCTTCTGTCCCCTAAAAGAGGGCAGCTTTGACCCCTGATCAGGAGCTCCCGAGACACCTGTCAGCTGGCTTTCAGGGCTTTCCAGGTTTTCTCTGGGCTGCATGCCGCAGCAGCCAGCTGCGCGCAGAGAGCACTGCCCTGTCAGCAGGGTTTCCGGTGTTGGCGGTCACCATTCGTGGTGCCGCCCTAGCAGTTCTGTCCAGAGTCCCGGCCCGTCACGCTCTCCTTCTGGATGGCCCAGATGTTGGCAACTGACCCTGCAGGAGACGGCCCTCCCCCATCTCCACAGGTAGAGGACAGATTGGCAGCAGGTTCCGGTAAGCGGAAGGGGAGGAGAGAAGATGGGGTCTGTAGTCTGACTGGCTGACGTGCTGACCTACATCCGGTGTCCATCTGTTTGTTAAGCCCCCGGACAGAAGCAGACAAGACGGCAGGTGGGCAGGCGTTAGCCAGTACGGAGGAAAGAAACCCCTGCCCGCCTGGCAGGACGGAAAGGTAAGGGAGTTTGGACATGGTGTCTGTCCACTCCATGGTTTGCATCCCCAAGTTGTCATAGATTCATAGATGCTAGGGTCGGAAGGGACCTCAATAGATCATCGAGTCCGACCCCCTGCATAAGCAGGAAAGAGCGCTGGGTCTAGA
>NW_005842344.1:1521362-1524198 GCF_000455745.1 Alligator sinensis
TTCTAAATGTGGGCATAGGTGGGGGCTAGCTATTGGCTTGCTAGCCGTATAAGAGGCTTGAGCAGTTTCCGCCCAAGTCAGAGATCTCCGAGAATCTCAGGAGGATCCTGAGAACCCCGATTCTGAGAATTCCGGGAGAAATCCGAGAGAATTCCGGCAAGAAGTCCACGATTACCTCGTGGATTTCTACGTATATCTCGGACCGAATGGTGGTTTGATCAGCTACCAAAACTCTCTCCCTGTCACCGCACGATCCTTCAACGTACGCTACCCTGCGCGCTCGCGGAGAGTCACCTTGCAGACTTTCATTTCGGTCGTTCCACGGAGCCTAGCAAACTCCGTGAGTGTGTATCCAGAGCTCTGTTCGTGTTTGTTTTGTGGAGCCTAGCAAACTCCACGTGTTGATCCAGGTTTGGTTTGGGCTTAGAGCTACAGTCACAGTTGCTGCCACTGCTGTGTATGCTTAGATGCAGCTCTGGTCCTGCTCTGGCTTGGCAGTGGAGGCGGTGGCAACCCTAGCTCCAAATCTGTGTCAGGGCCAAGGCCTGGGCTGCAACTGCTGCTCACCACTGCTCCCCACCTTGATGTGGTCTAGAGTCCTGAACTGAGGGTACACAATGTGGGGCAGACAGCAGGGGGAATGAGGGGCTCAGGTACCACAAGGTGGGGAGGGCAGGTGGCAGGGGCACAGGCACACCACAGGGGAATGCGGTAGGGTAGGGGGCAGGTATGGGGAGACAACTCTCCAATAATTAGATTCTGTACATGGTAAATTATAACAACATTATATATTTTCCATGTGTAGAATCTAATTACTCGGGGGTGGGGGTGGTTTAAAATCAAAGTTATCTTGGATTTGGGTAAATATGGTAATTTAAAGGAGGAACAATGATCATTGCTGGCTGCCTGGTCTTTGTGACTGGAGACCTCTGTCTTCCTGGCCTGATGGACCCACTGGGTTGGTGTTGCCTCTTAAACAGTGATGCTAGGTAGGGGTCTAGGACCCGCCTGCTCACTCTGGGTAGATGTAGAAAGTGCAGGCTTAGCAGAAGCTCCTTCTGTGACTAAGGTTGAGGAAGAAAATCATGCCACTCCTGAGGATGGCCAATAAAAAGTGTCATGTAGTATGCATCTTCATTACTACACCATATTTAGCCCAAACCTCTGAAGACCTCAGTAAGATTTTCTTTTGTTGTGACTTATGGGGGGCCTGTGCATCCCAGCCAATGCCTTTGTACCTGGGTGGTGGTCAGAGGGTGGTGCAGCATGACTCCTTTGTATCCTCTTCTCAGAGTTTTTCTACCAACAGTCCCCTGCATCCTTGAGTACCCAGCATACTGCATCGCTCCGCACCAGCATGACTCCACCCAAGAAGACTGAGATGGACCGTACTATCATGCCTGATGGCACTATTGTGACCACTGTCACCACCATTCAGTCCAGGCCCAAAGTGGACTGCAAGCTGGGGGTAAGGTCTGATTAGTATGTGACTTAGACACGTTGCTGGTATCTGTAGTGAGGGAATAAAGCAGCTCTTAATTTCACCAGGCTTAGTCCTATAGCATGTAGTTAGCTTCTGTAGCTGTCAAATGCAACAGTCCTTGCATATGTGCTCGTCATATAGATAACGAGAAGGGTGCCTGCAGCCTGTGGTGTGGGAAAGGAGTTATTGGCACTGGGCTATGCTGCTGTTCTGTTGTTGGCATCATGCTGTGACTAGGAAAGTACACTTGGCACCCAGGGCCTCTGCTTCTGACAATTCTTGCTCTGCTACTAGCTTCCTGTATGACTCTGGGGAAATCAGTTTGTCTCTCTGCTTCCATTGCCTCATCTCTAAAGTAAGTCTGATGCTGAACTGTGGTGTTCCTCATGTCAGCGTTGTGCACTAAGTACTGTCATGTGCTGACTAGAACCAAATGCTTTCCACTTTGGCTTGGTAGCATTCCCTAGCTTCAGTTCCAGGTGGGAACACTGACATATTGCACAGGACTGGGTAGGAGACCAGTGTGCACTGTGACCAGTGTCTGGGATGCTACATGACTTGCTCCATGTTTGATGGAGATCTAGAAGGTTCCCCACTTTTACACACCGCTGGGTGGAAAGGCTTTGATGGACCCAGTGCCATAGTCTTCCCTGTAATGGGCAAAGTTTGTGCCTCAGAGGCAGGCAACCTTAGGCAGGTCCTGTCCCTCCTACTGCTGACTTTGTGCCTTTCTTTCTTGCATCTAGATTCACCTTCAAGATCTCTGTGCAAAGTTGAGGTGATGGAGAAGAAGACAGTGGTGCTTTCAGAAAGCAGCTGTCCCAGCAACACCTCACCCAGCAGCATGTGCATGTCCTTTGATACCTGAGACCTTCCTTAGTAGCAAGGAAGTCCATCTCTGGTGGCAAAATATAACTCATTCTTTTGGCTGTTTTGTGTCCACTGTTGGAGAAGCTCACATGATTAACATGGTCCTTTGTAGTAGGCAGGGTAGATTTGCACCTTATAAACAAACCAAACTGTGTGCGTGTGTGTAAATACACGCACACGGAGCACAAGGCTTTCATGGGCTGACACTCACTTTATCTAATTCTGTGTGCACGTATATGTTGTCTCTGGTTAGTCTATAGGGTGCTAATTTACTCGGCCAATTACTTGACTTGAAGTTAACATAGCTAAGTGTCTCTCTGCTTACTATCCTTTGCTTCAACCAATACTTAAAAATATCGGGGGAGGGGAGGGACGGGGCGGGGAGGAAGATGGTGAGGATGGAGTAGTTAACCTTGTTGTCAACTCTAAGTTCCTTGTCACCGATCTTGCATATCTATAAGAGGGCTTTACAAATTCTGTATT
>NW_005842344.1:1527023-1532277 GCF_000455745.1 Alligator sinensis
CCCATCCTCCCGCCTCAGCCACGGTTTCCTGTTCAAGGCGGTGTTCCGGTCGCGGAGCCGGGACGGCCGTCCCCGCGCCCGGAGCTCAGGCGGGAGCGGAGCCGCCCGATCCGCAAGACGCAAGGTCCAGGCCCCCGGGCCGGCGACTGATGAGGGCCCACGGCGGGCGCTGCGCAAGCGCGCTAAACTAGTATCGATACATTCGGCGTTCAATTGATCTGCCTGTCAATGATGCGCATGACAACTTGCGTTGCCAATTGATGGGCAAGCGCGGTGCTCACCCGTACCCGAGTGCGCATGCGGAAAGATGGCGGCTCATCGACTTTTTCGTCATCCGACAGCTGTACTCCGTAAGCGAAGTGGTTTAATGACACCCCCAGCCCCCCCGGCGTTGTTTAACGGCACCCAGCCGCTTTCCTGGACACCGGCTCCGCGCGGCGACGGTTGCGGGCCTGGAGTGACAGGAGAGGGAGCGTCCCTGTCTTCTCCCCCGATTAATGACCAGACGCGGGGAATCTATTGTCTTTGTTCCCAGCATGCATGCGCGTTAGGACTCAGGCCTCGATAATTTTGGAGGTCAGCCCTGTTGTCACTGCCTCGGTACCCATGGAAACCTCAATGCGTTCAGCACTTGGCAGAGTCCCCCTAGTTCCAGGACGCATGCGTTCATCCACGATACCGGTAATTGATGTTTGACCTCCAAGCGATACGTATGCGCACTTCTCCGTGTTAAGCCTCTAACAGCCAGGCACATGCACACTTGCTTTGCCCGTTGATCAGCAAAGGTGATGTGCCACCTATTCCCAAGTGCGCATGCGTCTGTATGGCCAGTCCCGACTGGGAGGCAGCTCTGCGTAGCGCATGCACACTGGGTCTCCCCAGTGATGGTTTAACAACATGGCCATTTGCACACGCCGCGCGCTCCAGTGGCTGCGGGTGCGGGCCCGGAGTGAGAGGGCGGGGCGTCTACGCACACACGCGGGCTGGGTGTCCCCCAGTGATGGTTTAACGCAACAGTCGACTTCCCAGATAGCGAGCGGCGCCGAGGTCAGCATGCGGCCCCTTCCCGTTGCCCCTTGTATTGGTCCCAGAGGGAACTGTAGCGCTTGTTTTCTACTACGTATGCGCCTTGTGACTCGCGACTCATAGTTTCGGCGCTCGTTGTGTCGTCAGTGCTGGGGTGACTTTGAAAAAACACCAATAATTCCTAGTCGGCACCGTCCCCTGATTCCCAAGACGCATGCGGCAATCCGCAATATGGGCAATCGATGCCTTTGCACGGCGAGCACTGCGCATGCGAACTCTCAATTATCGATGAATGCGGTGTTCTGCTTATCAGCCCATAACCTCCGTGCGCATGCGTATTTGGTTCGCCCACTCGTGGGGAAAGGCCATGTGCTGTCTGCGCATGTGTACTCATGGTCGGTCATCGATGTTTTAGTCACACCGTTTTGAACCAGCTTTGGACTGGTGCTCGCTCTGGGGCCCCCCGGAGAAATCGCTTCAACACTCAGGTCACATTCCTGCACACGGGCTTCGCGACAGTGCAGCTGCGGCTCCGGCCCCAATTGACAGAAAAGGGGTAAAGGGGGGCATTTCTGCTCCTTCGTCTTCCCGCGAGAATTGAACGCCATCGATCAGGCTTACTCCGCGTGCGCATCGGGACTGGCGCCGTGATCGTTTCGATGCGCGTCCTGTTGTCATTACCGTTGTAACCATGGTGTCACAACCCAAAGTTGTGATTTTTGTTTTCGTGTGTGCTTTGGTACCACTGAATTATTTTCCCGCTAAATTGCAGCTTCTTTGCACGGTGGAGTTTTCTGCTGTAAAAGAGAACCCCAGTGCAAGGGAGAATTTCTCGCCAATTTGTAGCTTTCTTTGCATGGTGCATTTCTTTTGCATCTAAGAAATGCTTGGTGCAAAGAGTTCCCGCCATTTGTATGCTAATTCGAGCCCCATTATTGGCTTGCGTGAAATTATTCGCACGTGGCGGCTAGTGATTGGCTTGCTAGCCGTATAAAAGGCTTGGGTGGTTTCCGCCCAAGTTGGAGAGAGAACTTGAAAAATTTGGAGAGAAATTGGAGAACTCTGAGGAGAGCCCCCACAAGGGAGGACTCCACGAACACCAGGAGGAGGAGACTTCACGCTGTGTGAAGATCTCTAAGCACTGCGGAGCCTATGGACCCAGCGCGTTTCAAGCAGGTAACAGGGGTCTGATCAGCCTCTAGCCTCTCCCCGTCGCCGATAGATTCCTAGACGTATCCCTCCCCGCGCGCAAAAGAAACAGACCCACGGAGCCTAGCAAACTTCGTGTGGGTGAGTGAATAAAAGGATCCACGGAGCCTAGCAAATTTCGTCAGAGAGCCGAGCTTGTCGTAGTCCTCAAACGAGGATTTAATCGGAGCTGTGCCTGGAAACTGTCCAGCCTACACCGTGACCATCTTCGGCGTAAGTAAATAATCTTGAATCAACCATTACGCGTCCGTGCCTAGTTCCAGCGTGTCGCCTGTTCTCTCCGATCCAGAGTGCCCGGGCTGTGGAAACCCAACGACTCCCTTTGTTGGCACCGCCCTGATTCCCAAGACACGTGTGAATTGACAATATCGGTGATCGATGTATTTTCACTGCCACCACTGCGCATATGTATTAACCAGCACTATCGATAAATTCGGTTTTCAGCTGATCAGCCTGTCAGGCCGGCAAGTGCGCAATTCTTTTGGCTCTTGATGGGACAAAACGGTGGTCACCCGTACACAAGTGCGCATGCGTGCTTATGGCTACTTTTGGGCCTTGGATTGGGAGCTAGTGTTCTACTCCGCATGCGTACTGGGGCGGTGCCCTGTGTGGCTGCGGAGCGTGCCCGGTGGGACAGGGTAGGGGACGTCCCTGCCGCTTTCTCCGAGTATTGGTACTTGGTAGCGGCCCCTGATTCCCAGAACGAATGGGTGTACAGCTTCCCCAAACTATATAATAAGGGGTCGATGCGTTTACTGCAAGTGCAGCGTAGGCACACTTAAGCAGTAGAATGGATGAATTAGGCACCTAACTGGCGGGGCTCTCCCTGCCCAGCGCATGCGTGCTTCACTTGCCCAATGAACCGCAAATACCGTGCACCACCTCTTCCCAAGTGCGCATGCGTACTCATGGCCACGCCTCGATGCTGACACTTTTTTCATCGGGCGCAAATCCTTTACTGCGGGTATGCAATGGGTGTCCCCCAGCGATGGGTTAAAGCCACTTCTGTTCACGTACGGCAGCTTCGTGCCTCGGACTGGCTGAGGTTGCGGGTTCGGAGTATTGCTCCCCAACCAGAGCTAATTGTAGCAATTACTCACAGAACGCATGCGCAGCATATACTCCCTATTATTCACACAACGCATGCGCAGCATATACCCCAATCTACAAGATCGGAGTTCGATGTATTTTGCCTGTGGCCAGCGCACATGCGCGAGTCATCTCAATGTTACTAAATTCCGTGTTTAACCGCTGATAACCGTACGCATGCGTATTTGCTTTGCCCATTCAATGGCAAACCTGCTGAAGCGCACCTTTTCAAATGCGCGTGTGTTCGTGACTGCTCGATAGCTCTTCGCCTGAGTGGGAGTGCGCCTTTTACAGCGCGTGCGCACTGGGTCTCAAGAAGCGATAGTTTCATGCCGTGATCGCTTTCCCAGGTACCGCAACTGCTACCTCGGTAGCTGCCGCTGCGGCCCCGGAAAAAGATGGGAGTGAGTGTCCCTGTCCTTTCCTACGAGTCTTTCCCCCAGACAGAACTGTAGCGCTCATGCCCAGTCCGCATGCACATTGAGGTTGGCGCCTTTGAGATTTCAAGCGACCCACATGTTATCACCGCCTCTGTAACTACGGGAACGCATGAGTCTCACGACGCAGGTGCCAATCCAGGATATCGGCGATCGACATCTTTTGCTTGCGACCGGGCCGCATACGCTCCTTGCAGTACCATCGATTAATTCGGAGTTCAGCGGATCAAGCTTTTATTTCAGACGCATGCGTACATGCTTTCCCCCATTAAGAGCAAACCCTTATCACCGCCTCTGTAACTACGGGAACGCATGAGTCTCACGACGCAGGTGCCAATCCAGGATATCGGCGATCGACATCTTTTGCTTGCGACCGGGCCGCATACGCTCCTTGCAGTACCATCGATTAATTCGGAGTTCAGCGGATCAAGCTTTTATTTCAGACGCATGCGTACATGCTTTCCCCCATTAAGAGCAAACCCTATGCACCGCCTCGTCCGGAGTCCGCATTCGTACTCATGGCCGCTCATCGATGTTTTCGTCGCACGACTGGGAGCCTGGCCCGTGAAGCCCATGCGCACTGCGTTACTTCTCGCTGTTCTTAACCTCAGGGCCACTTTACGGAACACTGGTTTCACGGCCCTCGTGGCTGTGGTTCCCAGCTGGGAGAGACGTAGGGTGGGGTACACCGCCAGAAGTATTGATCCGAGTGGGAATTGTAGGGTCATTTGCAGTCTGCATGCATACTTAGAGTCGGGCCCTGACGGTTTCGGCGCTAGTCATGCCATCACTGTCCCTGTAACTATGGGAACGCGTCCACAACTGCTCTGGCACAGCCTCCTGATTCTCAGGACGCACGCGCCAATTCGGAACAACGGCCATCGATAGCTCTTGACTGCTCCCATTGAGCATGCGCCAGTTTCATTGGCATCGATAAACTCGGTATTCAGCTGATCCGCGTATGACATCGCCTATGACAGTCTTGCGCACGCGTACTTGTTTTGCCCACTGACGGGAAACGCTAGGGCCCATCTTTTCCTAAATGCGCCTTAGGAATGGCTGTTCATCGATATTTTCGTCGTTGGATAGGAGCCCGCCCCGTGCAGGGCATGCGCGCTGGGCCTACCCCAGTGATTCCTAAACGCCACTGCCGGTTTAGCGTACACTGGGGCCACGCCCCGGGTGGCTGCAGCTGCGGGCTCGGAGTGAGAGGGGAGGGAGTGTCCCTGCCCCTCACTTTTCCTGAGTATTGGCTTGGCTGGGACGAGCGGCGGGAACTGTAGTACTCCTTTCCAGTGAGCCTTGAGAAACTAGTGCCTCGATTAGTTTCGGCGATCGTCCTGTTGTCAGTGCCTGTAACCATGGAAATCCATTAATAATTTCGATGGGAGGCAACGGTCCCTCATTCCCACAACGCATGCGCATACGGTTTCACGACTCCTACCAAGGCATGCGTACTTGCGTTGCCCATTGATGGGCAGGCGTGATGCACC
>NW_005842344.1:1533114-1538772 GCF_000455745.1 Alligator sinensis
GGGAATTGGGGCAGAAGCACCTCCCCCAGGAGCTGTTGTTTTTGCAAGGGGCACTGGGCACTCAGGCAGGTGTGCAGGACATGCACCGGTCCCTTTGAAACGGGTAAGGCACCACGAGCAACAGGTATGCTTAGCGGACAGAACACACCAGCAGTTGCCTAGGCTTCTGCCTGGATGCACATCATTCCCATGCCCTGCTCCAACCGTAATGCCTGCAGTGATTGCAGCTCTTTCCTGTAATGCAGGGGTAGGCTGCGCTGCCCTGCTGTCTGCCCTGAGGTGCATGCGCAGTCGCCACCAGCATGGGGCTGATGCCGAAGTTGTGGAGCCCAGCGCAGCTGTTTGCAGCCTGCTTGCTTCAGCTGCCCAGAGCTCAGGCTGGCTACAAACAGCTGTGCTGAGCTCCGGAGCCCGGTCACCAGCTGTGTGCCGCGAACGGGGAAACAACGGGGTTGCACTGCCTCCAGCCCCTCCCTGACCGCCCGTCCTGACGCACGAGCGAAAACGCCGGTATAAAGCTCATGCCTGGCCTCCGGAGCCTGGCACAGCTGTTTGGAGCCTTTCCGCTGCAGCTGGCAGTCCGAGGTGTGTGCGGGGCCTGCAGCTGCCCCTTGGAAGCAGCCAAGGCCCCACGGGCGACAGGTGAGTAGGTCTTTCTGCTTTGACACGCTCAGCGGACGCTCAGCTTCTGCCTGGATGCACATCACCACGTAGCCTGCTCCAGCGCTAACACATCCAGTCATGCCAGCTCTTGCCTCTACTGCTGGCAGCACCCTCCCAAAACAATGAGCTGCACGTGGGCTGGCAGGGTAGTGGGGCCGCACATCCCACTGACTTTGTATTCTCCCTCCGTGTGCCTGGATGAGGCGCTGAGCACTTTCCTCTCTGCAACCTCCAGCTCCGTCTATCTACAGCTCTGTATATCTGCATCTCCATATATCTCCGTCTCTGCAGGTCTCTAGCTCGCTCTGTCTCTAGCTCTAAAGATGTCTCCCTCGATATACCTCCATATCCTGCTATCTCCATGTCGATATATCCCCAGCCCCAGATATCTCCAGCTCTAAATATATGTAACTCTCTATATTTCCAGCTCCATGTATGTGCAGGTCTGCATACCTCCAGCTCTTCATAACACCAGCTCTAAACATCTCTAGCTCCATAGATTTCTAGATCTCGATATTTCCAGCTGTGTATGTCTCCAGCTTCATCTATGTCAATCTCTCTATGTCTAACGCTCTGTGTATCTCCAGCACTGAATATCTCCAGCTGTGACTATCTCCAGTTTCATATATCTACCTCTCTATATATTGACATGTCTGAATATCTCCAGCTTCATATATCCACCTGTATCTATATATATCCAGCTCTGTCTATTTTCAGCTCTGCATATGTGCAGCTTGAAATATCGACATCTCTATATATCTACTTCTCGGAATATGTCCATCTCTGAATATCTCCTGTTCTAAATCCTTCCAGCTCTCAATATCTCCAGCTCTCAATATCTTGAGCTCTGCATATCTCCAGATATCAGTATCTCCAGCTTCATCTATCTGCATCTCTATATGTCTACCCCTGTGAATATCTCCATGTCTACCTATCTCCAGCTCTCCATATTTCCAGCTCGGAATATCTCCAGCTGTGACTATCTCCAGTTTCATATAGCGGCATCTCCATATATCTCCAGCTCTGAATATCTGTATCTCTTAATCTCTCCAGGTCTAAATATCTGAAGTTCTGCATAACTGCTGATTCATATATCTACATTCCTATATATCTACCTCTCTCAATATCTCGAGCTCTGAATATCTCCAGCTGTCAGTATGTCCAGCTCTGAATATCTCCAGCTACATCAATCTGTCTGTGTGTATGTATAGTGTGTGTGTATATATATCTAAATATATATCTAAATATATATATATATAGTGTGTATATGTGTGTGTATATATATATATAGTGTGTGTATAGTGCGTGTGTGTGTGTATAGTGTGTGTGTGTACATATATAGAGTGTGTGTGTATATTTAGAGAGAGAGTGTGTCTTTATATAGATAGATAGATATATAGATAGATAGTGTATAGAGAGTGTGTGTGTGTGTGTGTGTGTGTGTATATATATATGTATATATATATATAGTGTGTGTGTGTGTGTATTGTCTTTGTGTGTATATATATATATATATATTGTGTATATATATCCAGCTCGGTATATCTTCAGCTGTGTTTATCTACAGCTTCATATATCTACATCTCTTTGTATCTACCTCTGTGCATATCTCCAGGTCTGCATATCTCCATCTTTGAAGAGCTCCAGCTTCATATATCTACCTGTATATATATGTCCAGGTCAGTATATCTTCAGCTCTGTATATATCTAGCTTCATATATCTTCATCTCTATGTATCTACCTCTCTGAATATCTCCAGCTCTGAATATCTCCAGGTGTAAATATTTCCATCTATCAATATTTCCACCTCTGAATATCTCCAGCTATTAATATCTTCACCTCGGAATATCTCCAACTCTGAATAACTGCAGCGCTCAATATCTCCAGCTTTATATGTCTAGCTGTCTATATATTTGCACCTCTGCATGTGTCCACCTTCATAGATCTACATCTCTATATCTGTACCTCGCTGAATATCTCCAGCTTTGAAGAACTGCAGCTTCATATGTCGACATGTCTATATATGTCCAGATCTAGGTATCTCCTGATTCATATGCCTACATCTCTATATATGTCCAGCTCTGAATATCTCCAGCTTCATATATGTACATCTCTAGATTTCTCCAGCTCTACATATCTGCAGATTCATACCTCTACCTATTTATATATCGACCTCTCTGAATATCTCCAGCTCTGCATATCTCAAGGTCTAAATATCTCCAGCTCTGAATAGCTCCAGCTTTCTGTATCTACCTGTCTATATATCTCCAGCTCTGCACATCTCCAGCTTCATAGATCTACATCTCTATATATCTACTTTCCTGAATATCTCCAGGTGTAAATATCTGGAGCTCTGAAGAGATCCAGCTTCATATATAGAGAGCTGTATATCTATCTATATGCAGCTCAGTATATCTTCAGCTCTGTATAGCTCCAGCTTCATATATCTACATGTCTACATATGTCGAGCTCTATATACCTCCAGATTCATCTCTCTAAATCTCTATGTATCTACCGCTCCGTATATCTGTATATATATTGTAGGGGGATTTAGGAACTTTTTGATTCGACTGGCGTGTTGCGGGACCTGTGGAAAATTGTGTGGGGATTGGGTAAAAGTCGGCCTACGCGGATGTGGTGTGTGAGGGAAATGGCGTGGGCATTTGGAAAGCTTTCTTGACGGCACGTGATGGCTTTTGCGTGGGAAAGTGGTCATTTTGTGTGGGGATTGATTTCAGCACTCTTCATGGGAATGTGCTGGGCCGGCCCCCGGGCGTCATTTCCTCGACTGCGGTGCGGTAAGCGGTGCGTGCGTTTTCATTCCCGTGAAAGTGTCTGACGAGGGTCTGCCCTTTCCCGCAGGCTCCTCCTCGTGCCCCCGTCCTTGGAGCCAGCGTCTCAGCGAGGGGCCGCAGCGTGACAGGAGCGGGACATGGGGCAGAAGGGCCCCCGGGACGTGTCGTGTCGTGTGGCGTCTGCAAGGGTCACTCTGGGCAGTCCGAGGTGTGTGCGGGGCCTGCAGCCGTCCCTTGGAAGCAGCCAAGGCCCCACGGGCGACAGGTGAGTAGGTCTTTCTGCTTTGACACGCTCAGCGGACGCTCAGCTTCTGCCTGGATGCACATCACCACGTAGCCTGCTCCAGCGCTAACACATCCAGTCATGCCAGCTCTTGCCTCTACTGCTGGCAGCACCCTCCCAAAACAATGAGCTGCACGTGGGCTGGCAGGGTAGTGGGGCCGCACATCCCACTGACTTTGTATTCTCCCTCCGTGTGCCTGGATGAGGCGCTGAGCACTTTCCTCTCTGCAACCTCCAGCTCCGTCTATCTACAGCTCTGTATATCTGCATCTCCATATATCTCCTGCTCCATATTTGTCTACCTCTGTATATCTCCATCTCCATGTCTATCCAGCTCCATATATCTCCGTCTCTGCAGGTCTCTAGCTCGCTCTGTCTCTAGCTCTAAAGATGTCTCCCTCGATATATCTCCATATCCTGCTATCTCCATGTCGATATATCCCCAGCCCCAGATATCTCCAGCTCTAAATATATGTAACTCTCTATATTTCCAGCTCCATGTATGTGCAGGTCTGCATACCTCCAGCTCTTCATAACACCAGCTCTAAACATCTCTAGCTCCATAGATTTCTAGATCTCGATATTTCCAGCTGTGTATGTGTCCAGCTTCATCTATGTCACTCTCTCTATGTCTAACGCTCTGTGTATCTCCAGCACTGAATATCTCCAGCTGTGACTATCTCCAGTTTCATATATCTACCTCTCTATATATTGACATGTCTGAATATCTCCAGCTTCATATATCCACCTGTATCTATATATATCCAGCTCTGTCTATTTTCAGCTCTGCATATGTGCAGCTTGAAATATCGACATCTCTATATATCTACTTCTCGGAATATGTCCATCTCTGAATATCTCCTGTTCTAAATCCTTCCAGCTCTCAATATCTCCAGCTCTCAATATCTTGAGCTCTGCATATCTCCAGATATCAGTATCTCCAGCTTCATCTATCTGCATCTCTATATGTCTACCCCTGTGAATATCTCCATGTCTACCTATCTCCAGCTCTCCATATTTCCAGCTCGGAATATCTCCAGCTGTGACTATCTCCAGTTTCATATAGCGGCATCTCCATATATCTCCAGCTCTGAATATCTGTATCTCTTAATCTCTCCAGGTCTAAATATCTGAAGTTCTGCATAACTGCTGATTCATATATCTACATTCCTATATATCTACCTCTCTCAATATCTCGAGCTCTGAATATCTCCAGCTGTCAGTATGTCCAGCTCTGAATATCTCCAGCTACATCAATCTGTCTGTGTGTATGTATAGTGTGTGTGTATATATATCTAAATATATATCTAAATATATATATATATAGTGTGTATATGTGTGTGTATATATATATATAGTGTGTGTATAGTGCGTGTGTGTGTGTATAGTGTGTGTGTGTACATATATAGAGTGTGTGTGTATATTTAGAGAGAGAGTGTGTCTTTATATAGATAGATAGATATATAGATAGATAGTGTATAGAGAGTGTGTGTGTGTGTGTGTGTGTGTGTATATAGTGCTGGGTGTCAAGGGCTTACACCAAGGCTAAAGCCCTTGACTTCAGAAGTGCCAGTGTCAGTGAGTTTAGGAGACAAGTTGGGGAGGCACTGAGGGCCGAGAAGGGAGAGGAGATGGGAGTCCATGAGGGATGGTTGTACCTGTGGTAAAGAAATGAGAAAGATATGACCAAACGCCAACGTGAGAGCAAGCTGTGTTCATAGCAAGGGGAGGAGAAGTGATGGGCGCGGTTAGCAGCGTTCCCGCTCGTGCTGATTGGCAGGGGGTGGGCAGACGCTGCCCGGTTAAAAGGGGAGCGCGCCAAAACAACGAGGAGCGGGGGGACCTGCGTAATATCGGAGAGGACTGATCACCCTCGCCGGAGGTCCTGCGTCCGCAAAAACCTGGACGGCCCCACCA
>NW_005842344.1:1542559-1543560 GCF_000455745.1 Alligator sinensis
CCGGGACGGCCCGCGAGCACCGCCCCTGGACAGGCAGGCCGTGACGTCACGCGTGTCCAGCCGGGTCAGTGCTGCCCTCCTGTGGTGCGCTCCCAGGACTGCAGGCACGAGGAGCGGCGCTGAGCAGGGGAGACGAATCCGCTGCTTGGTGCTGCCCCGCGGTGCTGCCAGCGGGGCATCTGATCTGCGTAAAATAGTTGAAACTGGAGAACAGGGAGCTGAAGTGACGGTGTTATTGATTTCGTACTTACTTTGGAAAACGTACATGGTGCAGAGATGTATCCGGGAAGGCTGTGTGTGTGTACCGATATGCAGCGTGTGTGTGTGTGTGTGTAATGCACACCGCTATTAAGAGTATCCATCTCTCTCTGTCTCTGCCCATGGCGATAGTAATGTAGGTGTTGATCAGCTACCATCCCTGCACATGACCGCCCACGAGTGTCGAGAGTTCGCGCGGATATCACAGGTGTCATTGGGCACACACTTCGTCTGGAGGAAAACCCGGCTCAGTGCTGCCCTCGTGTGGTGCTCTCCGAGCACTGCAGGCACGACGAGCCGCGCTGCGGAGGGGAGGCGACCCCGCCGCCGCCCGGCGCTGGCCCGCGGGGGTTGTAGGAAAGGAATGCCCTCGGTGCCGCCCTTCTGTGGGGGCGGAGAAGTCGGGAAAGGGTCGGGGCCGGCGGCGTGTTTCGCTCGGGGTTTCGAGGCTGGGGATCCTGGCACGTCAACAAATGGGCCCAGTGCCGCGGGCCGGAGCTTCGCACTGGGCACGGCAGCCAGGAAATTCCGCCGGAGAAATCCAACCAGGCCCGCTGCTGCCGTCCCGTGCTGCACAGCGGCATTGCAGCCGGGCGACAAGGGCCGAAACGGAGCAAGCATCTCGGTGCGGTCGAGCTGTGGGTCTTGCAGCACATTGCAGCCGGGCGAGAAAGGCGGAGCGCGCGGAGCAAAAAAGTCCCCGCTCGCCCGCAGCTCGCTCGGGGCGTCACTAGAGCAGTGAG
>NW_005842345.1:0-18723 GCF_000455745.1 Alligator sinensis
TTGCATTGCAGTTTTCACATCTACTAGCTCTTCTCAGCACTTTGTGTGCGCACCTCTCGTACCACTTCACACTTCAGCTTTTAATTCCATCTCTGAAGCTTCAAACTCAGATTCCTTGTTGCTAAAAATAATACCTTTTCGTTTTGCAAGCTTTTGTCTCTGGAATCACTTTGCAAACATCTAGCAGCAGCGCTCTCTTATCACCATTGTTATGATCACCATTTCAAAGATAGGCAAGTTGTATCATTTGTATTCTGATGAGCTATATTTCAGCACCCAGGAGCCCCAGTCATGGACCCAGGACCAGGGCAGGGTCTGAATGTTACACTCCATAAGCCGACAGCCTATGCATAAGGCAAGACATAGGTGGAGACAGTCAGATGGGGCACACAAAAAACCCCCCAATGAGATAGTAATGGGAAGCGTGATAAGCAGCGGTATCAGCATACCAGCTTCTAAAATACTTCTGAGCCTTTTTTTTTTAAAAGCATTCTGCCATGTTAGTACCTTAAGAAAGGAATTAAAAGGCCAAGGAGGGTATGGTTCTGAGCGAGCTTTCTAGTTTTGACAAGTGCTATTCAGAAAGAAACCACAGATCAAGTTTTTTGTCACTCTTTCAGCTGATCACTCTTGCTGTGTAAAAGGCCTTGAATTTAACCATAATTTACAACCATTTAAAGGAGCAAAGAGGGGAAAAAGTTAGTGTAATTGAAAATACAGGCCTGGGAATCTGT
Source organism: Alligator sinensis (assembly GCF_000455745.1). NCBI lineage: Eukaryota > Metazoa > Chordata > Crocodylia > Alligatoridae > Alligator > Alligator sinensis. The sequence continues at coordinate 735 of NW_005842345.1, forward strand.
GAAATTAAAATAAGATTTAACCCAAACTGTCATGCCGGATTTGAGACAATCCCTTGAATATCTGAGGTTTCAATGTTTTTAATTCACGTTCCTTTTTCTCTTCGGTGTGACTTCATTTCTTCTGGGTCTGGCAGGCACTGTGCTTAAGCTTCACAGAAGAATCTGTTCAGTTGGCATTTCTCGCTCAGTTTTGCAGGCTCGAGAGGTTTGATAACATTTAGGTGAGCATATGGAGGCCTGTGTAACTTAATCTAAATTAAACATCTTTAGGTGCATCCTCCACTTTATATAGAATCCAGCATCCCGCCTTGGATACTAGTACGGGTCAAAGGCACTGCTGCAGGGATGAAGATGCTGGATTTTGACGTGCAAAGGTTTACTCTGGTATATTTTAAAGATGCTGAGCTTTGTTGTGAAATTACAATGCCTTCCCTTCTAAGGTACTGTACTTTTCCAACTACTGACAGAGTCAAATGTTTAACTCCTTCTCTATTAATTGATTGAACAATACATCTCATGCTTTTGTGCTCTCACCTGTTTGTGATCAAAGTGGCTGCTTCATGTTTCGCTTCTGCTACTGCATGCTAAAATATTAATATCCTGTTGACTCCATTGTGGCTAAGACATGGCAGGGCTCATAACTTTTATATGGAGTGACATGTTTAAATACGCCCGGCTTTTGAGTTCTTCTCTCCCCTTTAATGGCATCATAATGAAGGCATCCCTTGTACTAAGCAAAGAATTACTTTAGCATGACAGGATCAAACGCTGTAGAAGAACACAAAGCTGGAGTCTTGAAGTCTGAGGAGAATAAAATTAATAGCTTTGTAGGTGGATTGATCTTTCAATCATTATTAGTAGCCTGCTCTAAGGAGGGGTTGCTGTAACAGGCCAAATATGATCTTCACCTGTCTTTGTGAAAGGCGAGTGGCTAGTACACTAAGGAAGCCCAAAGTGCTGGACCCTCAAGTGGACTGAGCGTTAGGAGGATTATGCCTGCTTTGATAGTGTAATATTTAGGCAAGCCACTTCACTTCATACCTCTGCTCCCTTTTCCATCATGTTTCAACTGAAAGCATTTGCGAATCATCACTCTGCATGTTACTATGAAAATCTGACTGTCTGGGCTGAAAATTCAGAACCACGCTGCCTGGATTACCATCCCCAAAATTAATTTGATCTCATTTCCTCTCTCCTTCCTTTTTTTCTTACACTTGATTCACCAGACAAGTATGAATTACTCCTTTTTGTCTTCCTAACTTCTGCATGTCTTGAACTGCCAGTGTAAGTTAGCATGGACTTGAATGAATACTCCCTAGGAAACATTTCTTATTCATTGACTTTCTGACACAAAGGTCTTACCTATCCATCTAAACATTTGAAGTTTGACCTCTGTCCATAGCCAGGAGGAGGTTATTCCTCAGTACTGGAAAAGCCGTTACTATGTTATGGTCCAGGCTGAATCCTGATCTTGAGGAATTTAGCATAAATTAGGGACCGTTTTATCATAGTTGTCACTATTCATTCCCTAGCTACGGACATGCCAGTAAACAATACAGTATGCATCAGGGTGCTCATTGCGGTGGATTTGACCTCTGTGACTTCAGTAAACTTTGGACCGGGCCCTTATTTGATTTGTAAAGGACAATCCACAAGTGTTGGACTTGTGGTAAGGATCTAGGGTGGGTCAGAACCATAGTTCAGGTTAATCCATGAAGCTTGGATCCACTTCCAAATTTTCCATAACCTTGGTAATTTTTTTATAGAGTTTATCTTTACTTTGAATATTTCAAAGCACTAGCACCAGACTGGTTTAGATATTACTTTTCTTTGTCAGGTTCTGTAAAGATTCAATCTTATTGTAATTAGCCAATTTTTTTTTTTTTTGCTCCGTTTCAGTGTTCATTAACCTCAGCGAAATTCCTCCAGGCTTATACATGTAACTGGGAAGACAATTTGACCCAGTATTTCTATCACTTATAGATTTTTATCCTGAGGGATGAATGAAGGAATTTGTTTATGTGAAAAGAAGTCAAGCTGAAAAAAAAAATAAACGGGGAAAAAAATATTCACCCAGGTTTTTGTTTTTCCCTCCCTGCCCTTATTGTTCTCAGTGCAGGGCCTTATGTGCTTGGTCATCCAAAAAGTCTTTTCTTGCAAAGTTTCTGGAACAACCTCACAAAGTGAAGGAAAGAAAGATGGGCATTGTATAAGCATCTTATTAGAACCACCCTTGGTACTTTTTGAAGGCTGCCCCTCTAGCAGCCTACCTGTCCTACAGGCAGCCAGTACTGCAAAATATCAGCCACTTGCATGCAATCATAATTAAGCCAAAGAGAGTTGAGGGTCTTCAGCACCTTGTAAAATCAATTGCTAAGTGACAAAGTTTGGGGCCAGTGCTATGACAGTGCAAACTGTTGAGGTGTGAGAAACTTTGGTCTTACTAAGCTACCATGACTGACTAGCCACTTCATGGTGGCTACTTATGTATGAAGTATCTGCTGCACCATTCAGCCTGGTTTCTGACTTCTAATGTCTGCTGATGCCACGGACAGGAGAATATGCTCAGTGTATCACTGACTGTACTCAATGACTGCTGCCTGCTGCTTTCCAACTCCCCATGGAGGGAAGTATCTCTAGCATCTATACTCACACATACTTATCTTTCTTGAGGCCTGTGGACCAAATTCTCTGTTGGTATAAATCATCACAGTCCCTTTCATTCCAATAGCGCTACACCAGTTTATGCTAGCACAGGATTTTGTCAAGGTATGTTTAGTTTACATCAGGAAATAGACCATATCTAAGGGGTGACTGTACTAACCTACACCTTGTCCGCACTGGAGGATTTGCCCAGATTTCAGATCATTTGGGTGGTTCGCGTTCCTGGTATAGGAAGGATGAGAACATTTTCAGTGGGTGTGTAGGCATTCACTGCACATGGTCTACATTCAGAAAGCTTACTTTAAGTTGGGTGAACGTAGACAGGGAGCAGCGTGTGCAGTGGTTTGCTGCTCCTGGGAGTCAAGTGGGAAAACTGGTGTTAAGTACCTTGGGGTGAGGGAAGGGTAGGCAGGAGCGGGGCGGGGAACAAGCATGTCTGCAGAAAGGGTTGTCGGGTTTGGAGTGGGGTTAGTGGGGGTGGAAATAGCCACAGCTTTTGGGCTGGGGTGAGAGACTGGGCTTTCCCAGCCCCCAGGGCTGTGCATGAAAGCATGCATGCATGAGAATGGGTTAATGCTTTCTTAGATCAGGTTAACCCAATCTCAATCTAAGTTAATGCACCTCCTCAGGTGAACTTAGACTCAGTGTGCCCTTTTTTGTGGCAATTGTGCTCTGAATACCTGCAAAGTTGGGTAGTTAGATCAACATAATCCTGGCTGGGTCAATCTAAATGTAAGACCTGTATATACGCGGTGATGCACACAGCCAGGATAAGATGTCTTGGTCTGGCTTTTTGGGTTGCGCTGGTACAGAGACATCAGTTGCTATAATCAGGGTAAATTCCCACCATAGACAAGCCCAGGGCTGATCAATTGTTTTGTGGACCTGTTCTGTAGTCTCTGATGTGCAAAGAGAAGTTCATGCAGTGAAGCACTGCGTGTTCTGAAATGGGCTGCTACGATTAATATTAATGACAGGAGTAAGTTTTTGCCTGCATGTTTGGATTCAGGTAAGTTGGTTAGCCTTGGCCTTCTTGGTGCAATTCAGGGATCTCGTTAGTGTATACTGTGTTTAATCATATGCTGAGCCCTAGCTGTGTTGTAATTAGGCATACTGCATTCCAGCAAAAGGCAATCCTCCAGGGACAAGCAACCAGTGTAATATGTTTTGTGCCACCCACCCACCCTTGCCATCACTGTAGCCAGTGTGGCTGGGAGAAAAGAAGGCATGCCTGTGATGTCCCTGCTCCCCATCAATCATCAACTGCTATAATGGTTTCTTGGAGCTACTGACAGGTGGAATAATTTAAACCATTCTCAAGCTACTTTAAATTGAAGACTCTCTCTAGCGCACAGCCCATATCAGGGATGCATAATCCTACTCTTGTCCCCCTACTATGTTGAGCTGGGCTCCCCAGCTGCCGCCTAGAATAAGAGCCTATGTGAAATGGAATTTTTCTTCTCCCTTCCAGCATGCTTGTTAGTTGTCTGCCTTTTAATTATGCTTCCTAATATAGCTATTCAAGTCCTCCCTAGACTGATTAATCAAGTACATCATCAGGAAACTGAAATTCCACCACAAAATGGTTCCTAATGCACAAGGGGGTATTATTAAATTGCAGTTTTATTGCAAGAAATTGACAAGATCAGGGATGAATGGTGTTCGTGCTGAAGTCTGGTGGCAACACGCTCATCTGATTAATGAAGTGACAGTTTTATGCTGTGAAGTAGGAAAAGAACTTGACAAGACTCACAGTTTTGCTCATTGACTCTAACAGCTGGAATGATGTTTCCTAACATTCGCTCAAGGTTTGTCAGTCATATATTGTCCTTGTCACACTCGCCTCTGAATGGATTCTCCAAGAGGAAAAAGCAGCAGAGGTGAGTCCCATCAAAACCCCTTGGGAACTGGAAAAGACATCACCCCTTTCCATAGATCTCTTACTTGACTTAGGACAGGCCTAGAAGCGTTGCCTTTAATTTTCTTGGTATAAGAGAAGGTACAGTCAAGAGAAATAGGATGTCCCTCCGCTGAAAGGAAATACATCCCTGGTTCTGGTGGGACAGTGATCAAGTGGCAGACAGCATGGTGTTAATGCGATTTCACAAAAAAATGTTCACTCCTTTACACAGTTGGTCTGATCTAGCTTACAGCTCTAGCTTTTACCTTGGTGCAACTCTACTGATTTGAGTGGCATTATGCTTGATTTATACCGGTGAATGGGGGTCAGATTCAGAAGGGAAAGGCACTATTAAAAAGAGACCTGTCATACATACAATCAGCCCTACTCTCCCCAAAAATGCATCGTTCATCCCAAATTTTTAAAAGAGCTTGGAATTGAAACCCAGGAACACATTTGGCAAATGGGCTCCTCTCTAGAGGATGGGCTGAACCAAAATTGTGGACCTCTCGCTGCTGTTCAAGCTGCAGATCTGATTCAGAATTTTGTATCTCCAATTCACAAATCTCAACTGGAAATGTATGAAGCCATTACTGATGCTTCCCACCAACAGCAGATAACATTTTTACTGCTCCTCTCAAACTGATCAGGGAAGCTAAACACATGCTTAGTCTGTTCACTTGGTCTAAATGTGCTGAATATGGAACTGCGAATCCCCTCAACTCACTCAAAGGCCACGACTACAGCAATGTAACTGTTGCAAGACATTGAAACTCGAGACAAAAGCCACGTAGTAAAAATGACTTTCGAGCCCTCTATCCCCTAACTATTGTATTTCGGATATAAGTAGCCTTCAACAATAAAAGTGAAAGGATGCCCCATTTGCGTGGACCATTGGGAACTCTGGGACAGCAGTGACTAAAATCTGTTCAGGTAAAGGCGTTGTAGAGGTATGTCTGCAAATTTTCCCATGCTTTCTGTTGCTAGCTGGAGCAAGAGAAACAAGAACAGCAGCACTCATCCTTCACCATAAAATGCAGTCTAAATTTAAGCTCAAAACTATTTCTTGGTGCAAAGAATCATCAAGAATCAACTTCCCTTTCCAGAGATGGCAACTATACGTCTGGTTGAAGCCAAGTCTAACCCCAAGGTTGCATGTCTGAGATTCGGCCCAAAAGACAGATCCTTTGAAATCAAATGCTTATAAATGTAAATTTCAAACCCTGTGGAACTGGCCCATAGAGAGGGATTTCTGGGCTTGGCAGTGTTTTGTGGTAATTATCTACACCCAGGCACAGTTTTCATTTCAATGGAGAAGGTATCTGGCAGCCACTGCAACAAACTCAGAACAGACTGCATCCTTTTACAAAGCCTACGAGTCTCCAGTCACAGGGACTTAAAAGTTAATGAAGTCACCCATCCATTATCTTCATCCTTCGGCACTGGAGTGGAAGTCAAAACTAAAGCTGTGCCCAACCTTCTGGGGCATGTTGGCAGCAGAAACCTTTGGATTTTACTGTAACTCCCACCTGACCCAATGCACAGCAGACTGTATATGGAAACCAGCATGCTTTGCATCCAAGAATAATTTTCATCTGGAGGGATCAGGGGATGGAGGCTAATTAAAAGAAACCTGTTTTTATGATTAATTTAGTGCATGGTGGAGAACATATTTCACTGCAGTCATTTTCTTGATGGACTTTGCATTTGCTAATGGAGTTCTGTTTTGTTTTTTTTTACAGCCAGCAGCTCCTGAATATTCAGCAAAAGCTTGGTGTGGTTGGTTTCCTTCACCAGCTGTGGTCAACACTGGGAAGATACCAAACATGAGATCTGACCAGAGCCCTGCGCCTTCACAGTGAAACTGCCCCCAACCAGGCAGTCTAGTATTTCTCTTTTTATATCAATTTGAGTATCCCTGGGTGAAACAACCTAGAATATATCCTGGGACGATGTTCAGCTAATGAATCTGAGCTGATTAGAAGCAGCAAGCTTTGCTTGCCTTGAACAGTAGCGCAGCAAGCTCGAAAATGCTGTAAATCCTGAGCGTAAGGCCTTGATTCAGTCAAACACTTAATCTTACCTTTAAGCAGATGCATCACCAGGTTGAAATCAATGGGACTATTTGCTTAAAGTTAAGCGCATGCCTAACTTAAATTGGGTCCTAAATCATGATGCTACTCCTCCTTTTCCTCCATTGAATGTTATGGGTTACTCTTTATGAGCTAAGAACACCATTGAGTGGCAATTCTCAGACGCAAACTGGGACAGAAAATGGTAGTGACAATATGATCTTTAAAAAAAAGAACTCTAGATGGAATAGAAAAAGTACAGAGACAGAAAATGAAATGATTGGTATCCTGAAGAGTCATCTGGATGAGGAAACACTGACAATGCCAGGGCAGTTTACCTTACAGAGGAGATAGTGACAACCATCCATCCTCCTGGATCATGGTGTATGCATGAGGGCCACCCAGACCTTCGATGCATATGCCTGGGCAGCAATTTTCTTTGGAGGAGTGGAGGCTGCCCAGACCGTCCATTCTCCTTTTAGGCCACTGACACAGAATCCAAAGACCAGACTGAGTCCAGATGTTTGGTGCCTCCGTGGCTGTAGTTGTATAAATGTCTGTGAATTGAACCCAGGTCTCCTGTGTGGTAGACAAGGAGTGTACCACTGAACCACAGGGGACTCCTACATAGGACATAGTAGGAAGAGGGATAAAAGCATGTGGGGCGGAGGGAAATACTCCTCTTTACCCTTTTGAGGCTATTTCTTGAATCTGAAAGGCAAAAAATTTAAAACTGCTAAAAAAAATCTATTTTTGCACAACACACAGTTCAGCTATGGAATTCACTTTCGCAAGATATCACTTCAGTCAAGAGCTTCAGTAGATGGAGTTTGAGGAGTAATATAATAAACCCTAATGTAGGCTGTAGACGGGGTCAATGACTGACAGACCACGTGGAGCGGTGATGACTAGAGACCTAGTGAAAGCCTGAGACTTGTGCTTAAGCTGGTATACAATCAATAATCTTGCCTTTAAGAAGTAGTCTGGGAAAGTAGAATAAAAATCTTTTTATCAAACCACTAACATTAGACTAGGCCCCGAATGAACAATTGCTCCTTGGAAAAGTGTGAAACAAGAGTTAGAAGTTAACAACCAATGTCTTGCAATTAAGCTGTATGTAGTCAGCTATTACAGTATCAATGTGTCTTTATTTACCTGTTTGTTAACCTTGACCACTTTCAAGAGACTGAAGCTAAGTTGTAGAAGTGTGGCTAAAGTAGGCGGCAAAGACTTTTTCACAGTGAACCCTTGCAGAAGTTACAATGGGCCTAGTCAGCAAAGTGAAAAAAACAGGACATGGCAAGTAGTAGTCCCAGATGAGGGAAGAAATCCTCTCTCTCACAACTATTTTTCACAAGGGTCCAGCAAATTACCATCTTCCAAGTCCCCAAAAAACCCAGCAGTTCAGTCCAATTCCCAAAGTCTCAGTGAAACAAAAATTTAAACAACACCAATCAGAAAATATTATTAAAATAAGCCACATATAAATATTGGGTAGAAATGGGGAATTTGGGGGAAGACCTCAAGCAATTCAAGGCAACCTGCTGTTAGCCTACATGCCTCCCCTTCCCTCCTGCATCTCCGCCAGTCAGTATACCTGAGAATCTCTATTGTGCTTTTGCAGGTAGCTAGACTGGCATAGAGACACGTGCTTATTTTTATTGTTTGGGGTGTAATCAGTATAAGGCTGGGCTATAGATGCCACTTTATCTGACTTGGATGGTAATACTACCATACTGGCTAGGAGGGAAGGGAGGATCATTAGGTAATGTGATTGTAGCTTGATTGGGTATACAAAAAGAATAATCATTAAGGGAATTGTAACTGTCCCTGAAGTCTGTGTCTAAGCTTGCAAAGAAGTCATGATCATAGATGGACTGTAGTCTTGTCTCTCAGAAGACGGAATGACACTGGGTTTTTGGTAACACTAAAGCTTCATGACAAAAGTCAGCCACTAACTGATGGAGGTTACAGATGATCTTCCCTATATTATATTCTATAGCAGTCCAATATGAGATTTTCCTTTCATGTTTCTTGGAAATATATGTCACTTGCCAATGTTAGGGCAGGAGAATGCATTAATCCTCTGTGATTCCTTTGTTTCTAGCACCTCGCTGCTTGCTTTTCAGTATTATACATCACAATTATCCACAAGTCTTTCTGGCTAGTTCCTTATGTGCCTAACAAATCCTTATGCCAGACAACAGAGTATCTGCGCACCCATGCGTCCAAAGCATGGTGGTTTGTCCACAACTGGCGACTCCTAACACCTTTTTAATATGGATTTATTAGACCTGTCATTTCCTGGCAGTTTATCATCTAAATTAAATTGGCTAATGGAATCAGAGGAACATTTTATTAAACTTTACGACTATAGTAATTATAAAGCTTTCCCCACCAATCCAGCATCTTAGCCTGATTGACAGATAGACAAAGCTGAAACATGAGCCTAGCTTCTAGTTACCAACTTTTAAATAAACACAGAATCATACTTCAGCAGACCGACGATATCTGTGTCTGTATAAGGGCTGGCCCTGAACTACCGCCCGTGATCTGAACAAAACCAACACCTAGATGCTTTCCTTTGGTTGAGGCACTAGGTAGCAGAGCACAAATGACAACCATGTATTGGGTTTGTACTTTCAAGTCTCCGTTCATGCAGATATAAACTAACCAGGCACAAACGGAGAGGGTACTTGATCCAGAGTCAGGAGACCTGACTTTAGTTCTCGGCTCTGCCACTGGTTAATGTGCAGGCCGCCTCCCGATCCCATCCATGTCGCCATGTGCAAGCTGGGAGCGATATGCGGACCCATCTTTGCGCACGCGGGCTGTGGCCAGCAGCCCGGGCACGCGGGGTCAGAGGAGACTGTGAGGCGGCAAGGCACGCACGGGCTAGAATTAGACACAGAGGTGTAGTGGTTGATTCAAAGATTATTTACTTACACCCAAGATGGTCGCAGTGTAGGCTGGACAGTTTCCAGGTTCAGCTCCGCTTAAATCCTCATTGGAGGACTACGACAAACTCGGTTCTTGGGCCCCGGAGTTGTTAAGGCTCCGCGGGTTCGGCAATTTCTTTCCCACGGAGTTGTCGAAGCTCTGTGGGTTTGGTTCGGCTCTCTGGCCCCGGAGTTGTTAAAGCTCCGTGGGTTCGGATCTTGAGTATATAGGATAGGGATACGTCTAGGATTGCGCTCGGCAACAAGGAGAGGCCAGAGGCTGGTTAGACCTCTGTTGCCTTCTTTAGAAAAGCGTTGGGTCCGTAAGGATCCGCAGCGCTTAGCGATCTTCACGCTCTCCCTTTCGGACTCCAATTGCTCTCTCTCCAACTTGGGCGGAAACCACCCAAGCTCTTTATACGGCTAGCAAGCCAATTGCTAGACGCCACGTGCATAATTTAACACAAGCCAATTGTGGGCTCAAATTAAAATACAAATGGCGGGAACTCCTTTGCACCGTGCATTTCTGAGATGCAAAAGAAATGCACCATGCAAAGAAAGCTACAAATTGGCAGGAAAATTCTCCGTTGCACCGGAGTTCTTCTCTGTAGCAGAGAACTCCACCGTGCAAAGAAGCTGCAATTTAGCGGGAACATAATTTAGCAGTGCCAAAGCACACACAAAACAAAAACTCACAACTTTGGGTTGTGACAGTTAAGTCAGTAACCTTGGACAAATCACACCCCTTTTGCCTCAGTTTCCCATTCTGTAAAATGGGGATAACAAAAGTGCTTTGAGATCTACTGAAGAAAAGCACTAAGAGCCAGATATTATCATTATCCAAAAGGAAGAAAAGGAACACATACTTTTTCTGATTCAGAACAATGGCGAGGTTCGTATCTTCCTCAGAGGCACCTGGAACGGAACGGAAGAGATGGGAGATTCAATTGCCCTTTTGCCCATTCTTGTAGGGCAAGAGCTATACCCCAGGGTGGATTTGCACAATTAATGAATGTAGCTGCGTGCACTTGCGAGGAAGATTTAGGAAGATCACATCGTGCCTGTTGTTTCACGGCACCCTCTGAAGCAAACCTCTGAGTGCTCTGCTTTAGGTTTTGGGTGAGGCACTGCTGCAAGTCACGTATGAATATAACAGACTGGCTGTGAAGCACTAATGGACATTGGCAAGAGCACTCTCTAAAGGGGGGAGATGGAGATCTTGTGTTATGCCAAACAAATCTCTCTGAATATGAAAGATAACAGACTATGCTTATTTCAGTCCAGCTCGAAATAATGCTAGATGAAGAAGGCTGCATGGAGAGGCATAACTTGGTATCCCTCCTTTTAGGAAACGGGGGGAAAAAACTCCTATTTAATAAAAACCCCTCCACGTGACTGAAATGCATCACTAAGGCAGAGATTAGAAACACAGAGCCAAGCCCCAGAAATGAAGTGGACAGCTGCACCCTCACTGATGAGCCCCGGATAGGTTTAAAGATATCCTATGGTTCCGATTTAGGCTTTGGCATGCTGGGTTGCCAGACTGAGCTGAAACCATTTGGCAATGCTGAACAAGCGGCCTTTATGGTAATTTCTATAGCACAATCCTGCCTGGTTTATGAATTTTTGCTGGAGAGAGATCTCCTTGTTCTAAAATGCTGCAGCATTTGGAGAGTTGCTTACAAAGCCCTTTTACTTTTGCCTAGCATGTTTCTAGAGGTCCGTCACATCCCATCTTACCGAGTTAAACAAAACATAACCGTCATAACTGCAGAATGGGTAGTGGGGAAGTGTTTTTAGATGAGCTTTAACAAGAGAGGGTGTGATTCAGCCTTGCCGCTATACGTTGGGCAGTGATTTGTACCAGTAAAATGTTACTAAGTCAGGTCTAGGTGTCATTTGTGCTATTCTGGGATTGCGCATCTATGTGCACGTGGGGCCCTTTTTACACTGATGGTAGTGTAAAATGGCCTTAGTGTAAAGCAGAGCCAGGCTCTTTACAGCTCACCTTGCATTTCTGCAAGTTCTGATATCAAATACAGCACAACAGACAATCAGGCCTGTATGGCTGAGGAAGACTTAAACCCTGAAGCGGGTACTAAAATGCAGAAAACACATCTGTCAGGCGAAAAGTGGAAAAAACTAAGGAGAGAAAAACAGGTGGTGTGGAGAAGGCAAAAGGCATTACAAAGGGGAAATGTTTAAGAGCTGCCCTGTCATGTGTCAAACTGAGACAATTTTGAAGAGCCTGCTGAAAGGAAGGGGGGATTATGCAAGAGAGTCTGTAGCAGGATGCAAGTGGCGTGCAAGCAATCCCAAAATTTCTCGTGCATGCCTTCCATCTTCTCTCGGTTTTGGGGTGAGCCTTGAGGGCTCTTCAAGGTAGGTTTAGTAATAGGGTTGGTAGAGGTGTGCAGCCTGGGTTGAAAAATGGGGCTTCTTGAGCACCATGAGCTGCGGTTAGGAAATAGGAATAAGAATACGGCTGTGTAGAGGGTGTGTTTATGGCTGGGATTGGCAAGGATTCAAAGGGTAGGATTAACACAGGGTTTGGGGGATCTTTGGGCTAGTGGTTGCTGTGATGGATACTGGAGCTCCTCCAGCTACAGTAAGGCTCGGGGAGTATTTTGGCGGCTAAGGATATCCCAGGTGTCAGGGTTCTCCAAATTATGTTATGTAATGTTGTCATTTTTCTTTGTTTATTGTGCCTATTTAATTTGAACTTAATATATGGAAAAAGGGACTATTTCAAATACATAGAAGGTGTGGGCTAGGTTTTGAGACTGGAACTGGACTCGGCTACCTTCTGAATTTCAGTGTCCAAGCATTTTTCACTGTCACCTTTTACCATATATTAAATTCACATTAAATATGCCCAATAAATAAATAAACGGACAGCCTTGTCCCACTTTTCTGGGGTCACATAACTAACACTCTTTGTTTTAAAGTTTCTAAACAATTCATCTAATGCCTTACACGTGTTTTAACCAACCCCCTGGATGTTAGCCTTGTAAATAGGGGTTTTTCTGTGATATTAAATCTTAACTCCAGATGTCTCAAATCATATCAAGCTCCAGTGAGTTTCTGTGCATTTCTTCAGGGTAATAAAGGTAGCTTAGAAATTAAGAGCTAATTCATTCACAACAGCTGCAGGTAAAAACACTGAAGTCACCTTTAAATAAGAAGAGCTGAAAGTGCGCATAGGTGGTGAACTGAGCAGTACTGGATATGTTGAAGTCCTTGGCCACTTTAATTTTAAATGAATTAATCACAAAATAATTAAACTCAGATATTCTGAATGCACAAAAAATTGGGACATGCTTTGTTTTCCTTTATATGAATTCCTACTGATGAAGCATTTTCTGCTGTGACAGAAATAAAATCAGGTCTCCTGGTGATTCAGTGCAGATCTAGCAATTAATTCCACATCTATGGGATTTTGTTTTAAAATTTGAGTTTTATGAAAAAGCTTAATTTAAATATCTGTGCAATAACTGATAGAGCCTTTCCCCAACTCCCATAGGGTGAGGAGGGTGAACATACTTTAGCGGTAAACCAAAGCACTTAATCCAAATAGCTGCAAAGCATAAATCATTCTTTTATAGGGGGGAATGATTGTCTCAGGGGACCGGGAATTGAATACAGAGCCTTTCACCTCTCTATATGTAAATATTCAGAACAGGCTCCAGATTGGTAGGTAAAATTATTCATGCCTTATAGTAAGGTATGAATGAACAAGCAAATGAATGAATGAATCGACGAACGAATGAATGAATGAATTGTTATTCTAGCACTGTAATTTTTATGTGATGCCAATAACTCTTCAGGGCTCTTTTGTTAGATGAAGATTTTGAATCACACGAGCAGAGTAAGAGGCATCCCCTGCCCCAAGGAGCTTACATTCAACATAGACAAGACAGACAAATGTGAATGAAATAAAAAACCAGCACGTACGTGGGGGGAAGAATACAGGCTAACAAAAATAATGGTATTTTTTAGCAAAGACTCACTGTGAACACAGTTTATGGCCAATCAGTAGCATTAACCACAGTAATCACAGCTCACCACCTGCCTGGCTGTTGTCAGATGGAGGTCTCCTCTAAGCATTACAGGTTGAGGAGTGACATAAAAGAGACAAGGTGGGAGTTTTCCACCTCTTGATTTTATGGTCCTTTTGTGACTATTTTACACACTTTCATAGGAGGTGGTGCTTCTACAGTTCAGTCTAATTTCCATTATGAAAAAAACCAAACGCTCTTTAAAAACTGTTTTGATGTTGCATATTTGAAGGCGCGGTTTTACCCTTGGACATCTGGCTAAAAGTCTGCTAGGGCAGATGAGCGATGGACATCTCTGAAAGCTGGGCCCAGAGCTTCTTCATCAAAGGGGGGGGCACATGCAATTAGATGCTGCTTTTGAAAATGTGAGCTCTCATCTCATTGCGACTCAGTTCATTCTCCACGACGCATTCATCTCCAGACAGAACTAATTAGCAGGGTCTGCAAAGCATGGTGAGGCCCTGGGGGTAAAAGGCTCCAGAAAGAGGTGGAAAGTATCTTTGACTTCTATAGATTTTTCCCCCCTCTGGTAATCAAGAAAACCAAGTATCTAGATTGTGTCCCCGCTTCAAAACAATGCTGTCAAAAAAAAGATAGTCTCCCATCTCCAGTGTATATTTGGTTGTGATAAATATAGTTCCTGACCTTTAGCAGATGTTAAAGTGAAAAAGTAGAGAAATTGGACATGCTGTGAAGGCTATAGCCTATTTTACAAAGCTTCCCACTGCATCGATCGGCTGCACACGCATACCAGCAAGAGCTGCCGTGCCACTCCTTAATAAACTTATTTCATTTTTGCTTCAAGGACCCCACACAAGACATTAACAACATCAACTCGAAAGAGCCAATAAGAGAGTCTTGTGATGGATGGGCAGCAGGGAACCGTGCACACTTTTATCAGTGCTACTGGTTTGTGATTTTCCCTCCCTGGTTCCCCATATAGCATAAAACAGTATAGACCCCGATTGACCCAGATAAAAGGATCTACCAGGTTATTCTTAGCTGACCAACAGATGATCAGATGATGTATGCGGGAGAAAAAATTAGATTTCTTCCAGCAGAGCCAAAAGAGAGTGCAATCTGAGATCTCTTGCATTAGTTTATTTTATCTTACATGCTTAGGCAGCCACCCCCTTTTCATATCTATCTGTTATCACTTGCTGGGGTTCCTGGGTGGGCTAAACATTGCTACAAATCCTTTATCACCTTTTGGGAATTAATTCCACAGTTTGGAAGCCATCGCTGCCGATATTCTGCCTCTAGTACCATCTCCCCAAACAGACCCGTGGAGATGATCATCAGTTTTGCTGTCCAGACTGAGCAGAAAACCCGGACTTCTAGTCTATCCCAATTCTTATCCTGTCATTAGCACCTCCCTACAACTCATTAAAGCAATGTGACTGACGTCTGTCCCGTGAGCTTTGTGCTTTTTTTGATCCCTCCCCCATAGGAAGACAGCTTAAAAGTGTCAATGTACTTTAAGACAGTTATCACATTTGTGTGATCTAATTCTTTGTCTATCTACTATTTGATACCCTGAAGGAAAAATGCAACACGCTACCAGCAGCTGACAAGGTGTCTTTGGAGCTCAGAGCTTGCTTTCTTCTTGTTTTTTTAAAGCAGTTTTAGTGCTTTTGATAGCTTCCTTCATAAATCGGGGGAAAAGCTCTTCCACTAATCACCAGAACTGAAATATCTTGAACCACTGCAGGGCAAGCATCTACCATTAGTCTCTATTCTTTGGCAACCCAGTCACCCTGCCCATCTCCTTTACCTGTCTCCTGAAAGTGAAGTTTAGCCTCATACCATCTTTGATCTCAGCTAAGTTTACCTGGGAGAGCCAACAGTGGTTCTGCCTTCATTTCATTTGTGTGTACTTGCCATCTAGAAAGTACTTTGCCATTACCGTTTCATGCGGTTCAGATTGCGAGGTCTTTCTATTTTGTCTTTACGTAGGCAGAAATGCAACTGCGTCTCCGTGCATGTACCTCGACATATGCCTAGAAGCAGCAACTTCCAGTCATGATCTGCCAACTTGAGCAGATCAAACCAGTGAAAACCTGCTGAGCTGGCCTGTATTGTGTGGCCCCCAAATGACTGCTTTTTGAGTTTGCCAGGTCTTTGTCTTGATGTCCAAGCAAACGAATACATTTTCCTCAGCTGGTCCAAGTAAATGAACTCAGCAGCATAAAGTCTAGCTGTGTGGCTCCTAATTGCCCTGATTAGTAATATAAGCAAAAGTAGAAAAGTTGATAAAATATGGTCCAAATGGTAATGGAAGGAATTGCTTCATTTTTTACTAGATATTTGTTGCAGCTGCAGCAGTAATTAAATTGCTTTCTTCAGAAAGGAACTAGGTTTTTCATTTGATGTCACTCGCAGCAATATCAGGCTTCAGGTAACATGCTGCAGTATCAGGCATCATTTAAGGCTTTTAAATAGCATTAAAGTAGTGATGGGTGAACTTCTGACGGCTGAGAGGTTCCAAAGGTTGAAAGAACGTCTTTGGGAGTGACGGAGCGCAAGGACCGACTGACAGCTGGAGCGAGAGCTGGAGAATCAGCTTTTCCAGCTCTGGCACTGTTACGTGACCTCAGGCCAGGTGCTTCCCCACTCTGGAGCTCAGTCTTCCCAAGGGGTTCAATAATTATGCCCATCCCTAGATACAAAGTGCTTTATGATCTCTCCAACACAGGCAAAGTCCTCTTATTGTTGCCTTTCACGGGAAATACTTCTCCTCCTGCAATTCAGGCACATGAATCCTTAAAGCTCAAGACCCTTAGACAGCGCATATATGCATTGCAATAGATGGAAGGAAAGCGGACAGTGACTAAATTAAAAGTCCAGCAGCTGATAATGAATTCTACTTCCTTTTCTGCCTCCTGCCTGGCTAAATGTTACATTGATTACAGCACTTGAAGTGGTGCCACATTTGGTAATGTGAGCTTCCCATGATTTGATACTTAACTTGCAGGACAGAAGCCCAGATCCCGTTTTTTTTTTTCCCTTGCAGTGTGTTTACTGAAATAGGAAGTGTCATAAGCAGCTTGGCTGTTTACTTTCAATCCGTTGTTTGGGGGCATGTTAGGATAAAACAGCATGACCGGCTTTCAGGAGAATAAACTGTGGGGAAAGAAAGCTTCCCCACACCATCTATATCACCTGATTCAACCACTGCACTGGAAAACTTGAATGTTTTGTTCCTGGTTTCATTTGAACTTTATTAGTAATGTTTTCTAATTGATGTGGTTCCAATTTTAATCTTTCAGATGGGTAATAAATATATTAATTTCCATACAAAAATATTTTTGAAAGCTTCATTTCCATAGTGAATTATTCCAGGTTACACATTATAAGAAGCTGACATTCCCTTTCCATAAAACTTTTTTTTTTTTGTATTAAATATCAGTGGCAAAGTACAATGCTTTACCAGCAATGACAAAGAGCTTTCTGTTGGTTAATTATATTTTATGAGTATCTATTTCTGGAAATACCCACAAGGTGCTAGATAACTGTCTAGCAGAAAAGCAAGTTTGGTCCCCTTTCTGCTGTGATCAAAATCTAAAGGGAATGGAAATGATATCTTTAGGATATAAAGGGAACATGTTTATAGATGGATATGTAAGGATATGCATTTCCTTACGTGGACATGTAAGGAAAACAGTTTAAGACGACTGGGTTTTATGGGTGGAGATGGACTGAATGGATGGATTATACAGGTTACTCAGGCCATGCACATGGATGTGGATTAGATAAATGCCAGAACCCACGGCTTCTAACTCCAACAGAACTGTGTCCAGAGTTTAAAACTCTTCCTCTTTGGAGAAAACAAATGGGGCAAATATCCATCAGGCATTGTAGTAGTAGTAATAATGTGTATTAACCATTATCCTTAGGTCACGAGTTCACACGCAGTCTAGGCTGGAGATTGTTACTATCAAGTGGTGGTTCGGAGGCTGATGTGAAATGAATTTATGCACTTCAGATTAATTCCTAGATGGGCACTTACTACTAGGCCTGTGCTAAGCGGCTAGTATTTGCTTTGGATTCGGATTTGGCCGATTCGGGGGACAGTGATTCGATTTGGTGATTCAAATCACTGTCCCAAATTGATTTAGATGAATCTCCGAATGTCCGAATCACCCAGGCCAGGCCCATCCCCAGCCCACTCCCCCAGCCTGGCAATGCCTGCCCTGCCCGCACCAGCTCCCGGCACTTGGGGGGGAAAAAAGCTCCGACACAGCAGGTACAGCCGGGGGGGGGGATCCCTGCTGCCCCCCGCTGCATGGGGGCTCCGCACAAGCCTCGCAACCTCCCCCCGCCCCCCCAATGATTGCCCTGCCCGCTGCCAGGCCG
>NW_005842345.1:18880-56952 GCF_000455745.1 Alligator sinensis
AAAGCCCCGACCCAGCGGGTCCAGCCGGGGGGGGGATCCCTGCTGCCCCCCGCTGCATGGGGGCTCAGCACAAGCCTCGCAACCTCCCCCAGCCCCCCCAATGATTGCCCTGCCAGCTGCAGGTCCGGCCATTTAAGAAAAAAAAAGTCCCCCCCAAAAGCCCCCAAACTCACTGTTCCTGCCCAGCAGGGGACGATCCCTGCTGCCCCGCACCACGTGGGGGGCTCTGCACGAGCCCCCGAAGCCCCGAGGCTACTGCAGGAGTCCGTGAGTTCGGGGGCTTTTCTCCGTTGCTTTTTTTTTCCCTTAAAGGGCCAGAGCTGGGCCGGGCAGGGCATCCATGTAAGGCTGGGGGAGGGAGGCGGGGCTCGGGGGGCTAGTAACAGAGCCCCCATGCAGCATGGCTCAGTGGGGGGCAGCGGGGATTGCTCCCCTGCCTGGCAGCACTCTGTGAGTTGGGGCTTTTTTTTAAAGCATCAGGAGCTGGAGTGAGCAGGGCAGCCATGGGGGGGCTGGAGGAGCAGGCAGGGGATGGGGCCTGGCAGGGGTCCCCCCTGCATGGTCCCCTTGCCCCGCCCCCCTCCCCCACCCCTAGTACTTACCAGCTCCGAGTCCAACTGCAGCTCCCTGCTGCAGCCACCGGGGATTGTCCGAATCGTCAAAGCTCTCTGAATCTTTTCTGAAGATTCGGAGAGCTTTGAATCGATTCAGACCTTTTAATTGGTCCCCTGATTTGATTCGGATTCAGAGATTCGGCCACCGAATCGGGCCGAATCTCCTCCGAATTGAGTCACCACCCAAAGCTTCGCACAGCCCTACTTACTACCCAAAAATCCTGGTCACAAGTAACAAGGGTACTTGGCAGAGAATAAAGTCTAAAGAGGCCAGGGAGACTTTGCACAGTAGTATGGTTTCTTACAATCCTCACAAGCTTTCCAGTAGTGACTGGCACTGCCCGGCTGGCAGGTCAGTTTAGTTGTACAGATTTAGTCTTTCTGTCCCTGGACAGGAAAATTCAGTAAGGTACTTGCCACTTCTGTGTTTATCATCGTAACTAGTTTCCTGCCCAGTGCAGAAGATGCCAGGGTCACTTGTTAGTAAGGAACAATTTCCCTGTTCGTGGTTTCATTCCATTTAAAATCAATAAATAAATGAATAAAGAAATCAAACCCTGTTTAATTCTACTGAAATGAAGTCTCACTTTCTTGATAACTTATTAAGTTCCCTTGCATCATACTGTAATTTTCACCAGGAGCAGGAAGGCTAGTGGAAAATGAGAGATGGGAAGAGAGGCAGTCATTTTACAGTGCAAGGCAGCATGGAGTGACTGTGCTTTTTAACCAAGAAGAGACCGAGCGCATAACAACAGTTCCCCCACATGCAAACAAGAAGGATTCAGCTGAGTAATTAATATTAATCAGATTCCAGTAAAGCTTGCCAGAACATACTAATACCTTCCTCTGTAAGGAAAATTTAGCAGGGATATTATCTATTTGTTAACTTTATTCTCAGATGTGATTGCTGTTTCCCTGAATCATAAAATTGCCATTATGAAATAAACCTTGACATCAGCATCATTACTATTATTGTACATTTTATTAGCAGCCTTTTCATCTTAAAACTCAAGTTCTTGCTTCCTGAGTTCAGGCTCTGTCTTTCCTCCTACCTTGTCTAGAAGTTGCACATTATGGTCCCTGGATTGCTGACAACTCTATTTTGTTGTGTGTGCATATGCATACACATACAAATATACATATGTTTGCATTATAGCTACCTATGCACACAAATTGGGATGTAAAGAATCACATGCACTCGTGGGATGAAAGAGACTTCTAATTTGCCGTACTACCCTCTTATATTGCTTTTATACCAGGACAACATTACTGAAATGAGTGGATTTACACTGGCAATAAATGAGCAGTGAGGCAAGCACAGAATCCACAGTTTAAAACCCTTTAAGCAGAGATAATGTTAGAAAGCAGAACGACTGTACTACTCTTTACCTAATTATATGGTCACAGATCCAATATTAGAACAGGGAAGGAAAAAAAAATATTTTCAGTTCAATTGGAAAGAGAGCGACAGAAAAGGATGTGTGGGGCTGGATCGGGATCTATATCATAATAAAGCAAAGCACTGAAATGAAAGTAGCAAAGATTTGTCTTACACCAAATTTATGTAAATAACGTAAAGTGAAAAGAATGAATATTCATACATAGCCTGCTGCTTAATGGACTGCTACAGTATGTTTTATGTGCATCAGCTCCGAGATTGAAAGTTTGAAATCCAATATGTTTGTAACCGACTCAGTCTCCATAATGAGGCTAAGGGAGCCTCCTGCTGGCACTAATCGTACTCAGGGAGAGATACAGAACTTCCAAATCCTCGCTTTGCATGAAACGCACCTGTATTAAACCACTTGTCTCCTCTGTCATCAGTTCAGTATAGAGCCATGTAATCACATTTCATGCGTTTGCACGTGCTTAGGGAACCGTGGGTTTTGCAGTGGGAGACAACTAACAGCGCTGTTTGTGAATGCAATGTTGCCAACAGCTTCAAGTGCACGGGGGTTGATGTTTGTGGGATAGAATGACATCTACATTTTTTTTTCCTATAGACAGAGGAGGGTTGCATTACCATCCATACTCTTATGAATGCACAGCATCTTTGAGAGCATGGCTAGAATCTCATCATGCCTCTGTCAGTGACTAACCATAGATTTGACGGACTCTTCAGTGGCCCCTTGATTGACTGTTTTATTGTGTCTTGACTTTGGCAACAATTTCAACAAAGCCAAGCATGGACAGACTGGGTCAAGGACTTGAATGAGAGACCTCCACTGGAAAAAAAAAAATTACTGTGCTGCAGTAAGTGATGACAGTGATTCAGTAGGTGACCTCTTTTCCTCTGAGTCAGTGCCTCTTCATAAAGTTGG
Organism: Alligator sinensis; assembly: GCF_000455745.1. NCBI lineage: Eukaryota > Metazoa > Chordata > Crocodylia > Alligatoridae > Alligator > Alligator sinensis. The sequence continues at coordinate 21,816 of NW_005842345.1, forward strand.
ATGCTGCTAATACCCGCTTTTGGCATTAAACATAAAATCAGTGGCAGGGGCAAAGGGACTTCTATAAAATCAGAAAACTACTAATACATACTTGTACTCTGATGAATATTTGGCCCCAAATGCCTATATAGCCCCCATCACAGTAAAGAGAATTGGCATTAGTTAACCAATCATGTTTTTGTCTTTTTGCCAAAAGAACAAGGCAAAGGAAAGTTTCTGTTGGCTACTAAAATAGTCATAAAGGCCAGGGAGAAACCAGAGAGAAGGTGAATTCTAGGCTACCTAATGACAAAATATTCAGTGCATTTCAAAACCCCTGATTATCAGGGCAAATACCAGAATAGCTAAGTGCATAAGCAGGCTCAATTAACCCTAATTAGTTCAGAGTCAGGCTACAAAAGACTTAATTAGCAGTTATTGGGAAAAGCTAGGAAAAGGAGCATAAATAATGTTTGGCAGCAAGCTGTGTTTAAGAATCCTGTGACTGAAAAAAGACACACAAAAAAGGCAAAGCGAGTCAATGTTCCCTTTTCGGGACTAAATGGGAAGTAATTCAGGCCTTGCATACCGGGCTGAAAATAAGCTGATGGCTGTATATTTTTCAGACCCGCACATTACACAGGTGGCGTTTGAGACATCTGTTTTGATTGTTTGGTACCTGACACTGGATTTGCACCTCTTTTTCTGCTACTCCTCATCCATCACAGCACTGGTCCGGTCCACAGTTGCCCAGTTTTCTTCCTCTCTTTCATCCCCAGATTACTCCTGCAACCAGGAGGCCTAGGTCCTTTCCTTTTTCCCCTTTAAGAAAAATTAAACAGAGTTTCACATAATTGCCAACTCCAAGAACAGAGCTGAGAAAATCATCTAAATATCGCAAGGCTTGGGACAGCTATCAATACTGGAAGAAGGGTGATTTCATCCAGTATGGCCTAACACCTCTGAAATCCCACCCACCCAAAGAGATCCTCTTTGTGCACTTAACATGACCTATCATATTGGCCTCCTGCATATTCATTTTCCTGAGTCCACACTCTTTGCTGTCTTAGGTTAAGCTGTCTGAACATTATTGTAAGGTCTAAAAGGATTTTCATGAAAGGGAGTGATGCTATCTGCAAAACCCCAAGCTGATAGGACTATACTTTATTCATCTCAATGCCCTTTCTTAATCCTATCCAAGGCTTTTGCAGATCTTCTCCAAGCAGCAAATGAAGGGTTTTAATGAGATAATTTTTGCTTTTACTAGCTTTAGATTTCAGTTCGATCTTTTCTTTTCTTTTTTTAAGTTTTAAATGCCACTGCACTGTTCATGTCCTGCTAGGTACGGTTCAGGATTTTAACTCTGTGTTTTTTCTTCCTCCATTCCAGCGTTTTGGACATGCCTTTTTCATAACCCTGTTTCCCCCCACCCCGACCATATGCAATGGATTGCTGGTCTCATCAATCTTCTGCAGGTCCATATTAAAGGTTTAATTACAGATAACCCTCAGTTAAGATTGTTCCAGGCCCCTGGCCACTCTTGTGGTGCTTGAATGGCCAAAGTCCTTGCGGGGGTTTCTACTGATAGATTCATGGATGTTAAAGGCTGGAAGGGACCTCTCGAGATCATCAGGTCCAGCTCCCCTGCACTTGGGCAGGAAAGACTGCTAGGAGGTGAGTGTCCAGGCATTTTTTGAAGATATCCAGAGTAGGTGCTTGTACCACTTCTGGGGAGCGTCTATTCCAGACCCTGGACACTCGAGTTGTAAAGAAGTTTTTCCTGACGTCTAATCTAAAGTGGTCTTCTAGCAATTTGTGACCAATTTATCCTAGTGTTCCCCTGGGGAGCCCTGGTGAACAGACGTTCTCTCAGTCCCTGATATGCGCCCTAACCTTTTACTTTTCTGAAGGTCAACTATAACATGACTATAAGCTGATGGGTTCCCTTTATACCACTCCAGCAATGTAGAGGACACTTGAAGTGAGTATAAATTTATAGTGTTTACATGCACTTTAAATTCCCTTTATACTGCCAAGCTCATAACAAAGGGGTTCAGTTTACAAAACAACCAAAAAATTAAGCGCTGGCTGTAATCTGGTACTTGCCCATTCAACCCCTTGTTAAAAATTACTACGTTTCTTGCAGAGTAGATACTTATTCCCGCATTCCTCCCGAGCACAGATGCCAACTCCATGGGTGCTCCAGGGCTCAAGCACCCACTAAAACAATAAGCAGGTGCTCTGCACCCACACAGCCACACTTACAGGTGTTAACAAGAAAAAAACAAAGCGTGGCCTACCAAAAGAAGTAGCACATGACTTCAACCTAGTTATGCAGCATCTGTAAAGATCAGGCACTTCAGCGGGGCTTTTAGCTAAAGTTGGTTCAATCATCTATTAGATAAAAGTGCCAAGAAAGCCCCACTAACGTGCCACTAGGTTTTTGATTGTAGTTGTGTTGGTCTAAGGACATAGGCAGGCAAGGCTCTTTGGGTAGACGCGATGTCTTTTATTAGACCAACTGAGTAGTTGGAAAAAAGTTCTTTGCAGGCTTTCAGGCGCAACCACCCTTCTTCAGGCATAGGGAGTCTATACATATAGCAACTCTCTATGCCTGAAGAAGGGTAATTGTGCCCAAAAGCTTGCAAAATACTTTTTTTCCAAGTACTCAGTTGGTCTAATAAAAAATATCACTTCTGCACAAAGTAACTTGCCCACTGAAGTGCCCAATCTTTACAGATGCTGCAGAGCCGGGGTAGAAATAACGTGCTGCCTCTTCTGGGCATGTGCGGGGCTCAACGTGGGGATATGCCGAGTTAAAATGAAGTGCCAGCTTTGGCTTTTTTTGTTTTTTATTTTACATCTGCACGCACCCATCAGCAAAAAACAAAGCTGGAGTCTATGCTTCCAAGCTTTGTGCACTATTTAGTCAAAAACCAAGCCCCATGAAGCCATCAGTTATAAATTTGAATGCGGTCAGAGTTCTCTCAAAACAGGATAAAACTGAATGCAGAGGACAGGGAAAGCACCCCACTGTTTATAAGGACCTGAATATTTTAAGTCATGCCAGGGAGGTCTCTTGTAATAAAGGAAAGGTTTGTAAATACCACAGTCAGATCAGGTTTTTAAACCTCTCGCCCCCACCAAATTTGATGTAAGCAAAATTCAGGAAACAGTTGTCAGTGTTTAGCCATGTATCGCTGGCATCCTGGTAATCCGGCACCTTAAAGCTTCTGCCTTAATCCTGCTCAATTCCATAAATCTCTCCTTCTCCGAATGCTCAGGCCCGTGGAATTAAAGGTGGCTCACTCACTCAAGGGCAGCGCGAGAAACTTCAAGTCACAAAATAGTCCATACATCCTCCAACTAAACCCAGCTCTGTTCCCTCGCCTTCTGAAGCGGTGTTGGATATAGAAGGAAGCGTGCTTCTTTGTGCACGCATGCACTCGCGCTGTTTCTCGCTATGAAATGTTTGCCCTTCTAGATCGTAAAAATATTGATTTTTTTTTTTTGTCTCATTACAATTATTTCCCTGGACCGCTTTTGAGAGCAGAACAGTAGTGATGGTGGAGCAGCTGGATTTTATTGAAAGACTGAGGAACCCTTTGAGGTTTCATTAGCTCACGTGCTAACTTTCTGCCAGAATAGCAGAGGCGATGGCTGTCTCTCTGGCACGTGGCAGTGAACTCTATGGAGCTTAAATAAACTTGAACTGCAGAGGTACAGGATGACTCCGTGAACTGGTAGTGGTGCCAGGGCCTGTCATTTGGGGTCTCCGGCTGCTTCTGTGATATAAATCATAATAATTAGTACCTCAAGGACTCTCAGAGGGAATCAAGCCTGTCTTGCTTTAGGTGCCTTTAAAAGCCCTAGCTTTGGGCTATAAATTATACTTCTCACTGACTGAGGAGGCTACTAAACTAATACAGAAACTGCTAGTGTGAAAGGGGGCTGTTGTGTCCTCCTAGCGTGCTGTTTCACCTGCAGAAAGAAAGAGGTTACCTGGGAAAGGAATATGAGCCACTTTAACTTGATACCGCTCTCTCCGAATTTATGGAAGCAGTCTAAGTCAATATGTTTGCCACTGCTCTGTGCGGTATTAGGAAGTGATCGACTTAATGTTCAGTGTAACTTCAGTTATAAAATTTTAAACCGGATACAAATTTTATACCTCTTTTTATTTCATGGACACCCATAAAGAAAAAGTCCTGTGCTGTTAATGAAACTTGTAACTTGACTGAAATATGCAACACTGACTGGTATGCACATTTAATTTTTATGCTCACAATAAGATTATATTAAAGCACCACACCAAAAAAAGAGAAAAGAAGAAGAAAAACTCCCCCTTTAAGGTTATGCTTCCTACTGACAATAGGAAATAAATTAAAAGTTAAGACTGTCCCAATTATGCAGGGCACCGCAGCACAGATAAAAGTGCTAATAGTACTGTGCACTAGTCTATCCACATCTAAATGCAGAATTGTAAGTCAAGGAATGCCTGTTGCTTCTCACAGTCCTTTAATTATTTATTATTAGCATTACCTAAAGTAGCAGCTAAAGACCTCAACCAAGATTAGGGCCCTGTTATGCCAGGAACTGTAATAATTATGACAGCAGTGAGGCCATGTCCTTAGGTAGTGCAAATCAGCATAGCTTCACGGGCTACATGCATACACACATCACACTCTATGAAAATTTAACAGGAGGTATTTGAAAATCATCTAGGAGCTTCAAGATAAATCTCAGTGTTTTTAAATTGAACTTCTCCTGGGATTGGTATTAAGGGAGAATTAGGCTTGCATTAATGGGGGCTTGAAAGATGTTCTGATAATGTCGTAGCAATCAAAATGCAATTACCAATAAGAATGTTTGAACTGCAGAGTATTTTTGGTTTCGTATTTGAACCATAACACTTCAACATGCAGACGCACTGTTGAGAGTGTACAAAATGAAAGTCAACCCTATGTAGTATATACCATGTGCAGTGGTTAGCACAATACAGTTACTTCCTAGTAGATAATGACCGCCTATTAAACAATCACGTTTGCCACCAATTTCTCCCTTCGGGTTTTCTTTTCTTTCTTTCTTTCTCTTTCTTTTTTTTTTTCCTTTTTTTACTTCAGAACTTTCTAAAAGTTTATGGTTAAAGAATTTATTGCTATTTTAAAGTATAAATCTAAGCCCATGAGGAAATGTTAGCCAAGGATTCAACGTGCAAGCTGGGAAGAATTCAGCATCCTATGGCACTGTGAAATGGAAACTTTTGTGACCTAAATAGATTTTTATGCTTGTACAGACAATGTCTATATGGGATTGAGGGAGAGACAACAAGGACTTCTGGGTTTTCCTGCTTGCACTAAAGGGAGGGATATCTAGTAGTGAGGACAGTGTGTCAGGATTGCTGGATTGTTCCCCATTCTGGAAGGGCTGTGGGTTATATTTTGAGCACTCAGGGGCCAGTTTTGTTCAATATCTTCATTAACTATCTGGAAGAAGGGATGGAGGGTGCCCTCAGCAAGTTTGCGGATGACGCCAAGATGGGGGGTTTAGTGGATGCACTGGAGGGTAAGGCTAGGATTCGGAGTGACCAGCCTAGACAAATTGGAGGATTGATCCAAAAGACATCTTATGAGGTTCAACAAGGACACGTGCGAAGTCCTGCATTTGGGATGGAATAATCCCATGCACCAGGACTGGCTTGGGACCAACTGGCTAAGCAGCAGCTCTGCAGAAAAGGACCTGGGGGGAACAGTGGGCAATAAGCTGAATATGAGCCAGCAGTGTGCCCTTGTTGCCAAGATGGCTAGCAGCATGCTGGGCTGCATTAGTAGGAGCATTGCCAGCAGTCTGAAGGAAGTGATTATTCCCCTCTTTTGTGCACTGGGGTGGCCACATCTGGAGTACTGTCTCCAGTCTGGTCCCCCCACTATAAAGGATGTGGACAAGTTGGAGAGAGTCCAGCAGAGAGGAACAAAACTGGTGAGGGGGCTGGGACATATAACTGGTGAGGAGAGGCTGAGGGAGCTGGGTTTACTTAGTCTGCAAAAGAGAAGACTATGGGGGGATTTAATAGCAACCTTCAACTCCCTGAAAGGGGGTTCAAAAGAGGATGGGGCTGGACTGTTTTCAGGGGTGGCAGATGACAGAACAAGGAGCAACGGGCTCAAGTTGCAGCAAGGGAGGTTTAAGTTGGAAATTAGGGAAAACTGTCCCACTAGGAGGGTGGTGAAGCACTGGAGCAGGTTACCCAGGGAGGTGGTGGGATCTCCATCCTTGGAGGTTTTTATGGCCTGGCTCGACAAAGCCTTGGCTGGGTTGATCTAGTTGGGGATGGTCCTGCTTTGAGCAGGGGGTTGGACTAGATGCAACCTCCTGAGGTCCCTGCCAACCCTCATTTTCTCTGATTCTGTGATTTTATACTGACCACAGTGTGTGCCTGCGTGTGGGGAATGGGTAGCTAGGACCCTTGGGTTCTAGTCCCCTGGGTATAATAGGCCCCTGAGTCTATCAATGCTTTGCTACGTGGCTTCGGGCAAATTCTTCCACCTCAATATGCTTCAATTACCATTTCATACAAGATGCATAAGAATTTCTCCTCCCCAGTGTGTCATGAAGCTTAACATTACAAACGTTTCCCAAAGTCCTCTGCTGATAGAAGCTATAGAAGTTGCAAAGTATTGTTGCTTGTTTATTATATCAAGACAAATTCCTCTTTCCTGATGACTGAGACAATGCTGCCTTGGAGGCAGTAGCCGTAGTCAGCATGGAAGAGAAGAAGCTGCAAAAAAGCAGCAGGAAGGGAAATGTTTTGCTAACAAGGCAACAACGTTTAACTCAAAGCCAATCCAGAGGAAGGGGGGACAACTTGGCATGTGAGATGCAGGGTACCTGAAAGCAAATATGGCATGCACAGTATGATGTCTGAATGGCCTGGAAGCTATGGACTAGGCCAACAAGCTAGACCATATGGCAGTTAACCTAAGGCTCCCTTCCTGAGGCCAGGGATTGCAGGGGTTACCAACTAAGTGTCCCACAATCAGACAGCAGCTGCAGCATAGACACAGAGCACCTTGTGCTTGTTTATTCAATGCTTTGGGGATTCCTCCAGCCACCCTTGCATGAAGAAGAAAAAGGAGGAGAATTTGGCTCAGAGAATTCAGAGCAAATTATGAAGTAGCTCCCCGGACCAGTCTTAAATTGGTAGAGGCTTGCTCTTATGTTTTAGTTTGTGCCTATACGTGTGACATCCCATCATCTTAGTCTGGACATTGAGTCACAAGAAGGAGCAAGTCGGAGGCACTCTTGTTCACCTTTTGCATGATCTGCCTTCCAGGGGGTGCAGCAAAGTGGAACAGAATCCCACGTAGACCTCGAACAGGTGAAATGAGATCTAAGGCCAAAAGCATCTTTTACACTAAGAAAGCAAAATGTTTCAGAATCATACCTTAGATTAAACTCTGGGTACAGATGAGCCCATGGCTCTTAATCCATTTTCACACATAAATAAACTACCTGATTTTCAAAGGCACTGAACACAAAGTGGTTCCCATGGACTCAGGAGCTTAACTTGAGTCACCACTCTTTGACGAAGGTTGGCTCCAGTATTTAAAGATGTTTGTGAGCTCTAATTTGCTGCAAAATCCTCAGCTCCAAGTGGCATTTTGTCTATTCCTCATCAGCTGTTTGTACAGATGTTGAAATCATTCATTTATCACTGGGCCTCGAAGATTTATGGCTGGGTGTATGGTTTGGGGCCGCTTTCTCTTCTTTGCTGGCATGCGTCCCAAGTTGCACAGCACAAGGATACTTAAATTCACTTAATGGAAAAGTCTGTCCCACATGTTCCCTGCAGTTTTCATATGGTTACTTTTCAGCCTCTGCCTTTGTTTAAGGAAGGTAATTACAAAGTTATTATTTGTCATGCCCTTATATTTGGGGTCAGAAAGACATCTGTTAAAAAGGGAACATCATCTGTCATGCAGGGCATCTGGTAGCCTGACACCATGAATGGGATTAAGCATTAAGTGGAGTCTGTCAACCAAAAAGACTGGCTGCATCGTTGTGGTCAAATCAGATTGCTATGTTCTGTGGGATGTATGGGGGCCCTTTTGTTGGGAGTAGCAGGAGCTACACGTGGCTGATCTCAGGCTCTTTGAGGATCTGCTAACTGCCTGTATCAGCTCACAGTGTATACATTTTCAGAAAGGTAAAGGGAAGTTTCTCTAAGAAGAAGGTTGTTTACAGGGATAAGGAAATAAACCAACACACCAAAATACTCTATCTTCAAATGTCACCAGGATTTTTCCACACCAGACTGGGCCATCTCAAGGGGGGGAAAAAAATCTGCAACTACTACAGAACAGCACTGATCCATCTGAAAGACCTATGGCTAAGATGGTACAATTTGCCTGAGGAATTTAATTGCACAGTTCCCAGTAACTATTGCCTTTGCATGACAAGACTTAGAATATTGTAGGCTAAGATTTCAGCTCTCATGGTCTGTGGCTTGATCCTCTGCTGTCCTACACCCTTGGCAGTCATTAACTTCAGCACAAATGGGGTCCAAAATGCCGCTTCATTCTTATATCATCACTTTACTTCTACTTTGTAATGACAGGCCCCTTCGTACATCCACCTGGTAAATAACAGGTGAATTGCACCTTAAATAGTAACCTGGCCACGTCTGTAACTCAACTTAAGGTGTGATGATGCAGCAAAATAGCCACAGAGTTAGTCTACATAAAATGGAGTACGTGGAATAACTTTGTGGCTTATTTGTATCATGCCTTAAATTGAATATGTAGCTGGGACCAGTACCAAAACACCCCATGTGCCATTACACAGCTGCCGAAGTGCCAAGCTGATTGCTGGCTGGGGCTGGAGACTGCCTTGGTTCCTACTCCCTATTGCCAATCAGCTGACTGGTTATGTCTTGCTGGTACAGGGGGAGCCTGGGCTCATGAGAGAAGGGGTGTCATGAGCCCAGGCTCCCCCTGCACCAGCAAGTAAAACATGATTGGGATCGATCTAATCCTAAATCCCAGAAACATGCATCCTGCCATGCAGATGTGGCATGTCAGGATGCGTCATTGCTGGCCTCAAGGTTTAGATCCCATCCCATCTTAAAGTGAATGTCCGTCAGGGGCCAAAAAGACAAGGGAGGATCCACCTCTCGTTCGGCTTAACCCTTTTAGAACAGAGGAGCTGTCAATGGCATTAATAATTTCCTTTGGAATAAGGAAGTTTTTCATCTCAGCTTGTTTTTGTTAAAGAGGATATCACAAGATACAGCCTTGAGGTCACCAACATTCATTTGCTTGGTAACCAAGAAGTTACAAATGTATAAGATCAAACTTCTCTAGATGATCTGAAGAAGCCCTACATGATCTGAAGAAGCAGGTGCGTTTGTGCACGGGTGATTTCTGGGAGTTCATTTCAAGGCCAGCTAGGTCTGTGGTTTCACCCAGCTATTTTTTTTTTTTAATGGGTTTCACTTCGTTTAATTTAGAAATGTGGGTATCGGTGACAATTCTCCCCTGGCCTGCTCTGTCATTGAATAAGTCTGTCAATACGAGTCTGATGTTCACTGGAGCTTTCACAAACAATTTAAACTGAAGCTTAAAAAAGTACATGGGACTCAAGAGAGGGAGAGAAAGCTGAACAAAAGCAGGGAAACATCATGTTGAAAAGCAAGGGAAGGAGCATAAATATTGACCAGTTTCCCTGAGAAATCAGGTCTGGTATATAATCATCCATCAACCCAAATACTTCCTTGGGAAAGACTCGATGAGTAACAGAACTTAGGTTTTCTAAGTTTAAATTGTAACTAGGAGATCTATCTTTTAATTGTGTGGGTGTCTTGTGGTATGTATAGGTGAACCTAAGCCCAAATCTCTGTGGGCGGTGTTAAGAAAATCAGAGTAGAGTAGGAATTGCTTTTGGCAGGAGTTGACCAAAGATGACTTAGCAGGCATAAGAAACTAACTCAATGGTCTTGACACCGGTCTTCCTAAACTACGGTGTAGGAAAGTGCAGTCAAACAAGATCAGTCTTTACTCCCTTAAAAAGCCACTACAACATTTTCATTTTTTTCAGTACGGGTGATATGCACGACAGCACACCAGCTTGAGCAAAACACGTCTCCCCTTTGCAGTCCATCCAAATTCTTATCGATGAAGTCCTGACTCCACTCAAATCAAAGCGGGTTTTACCATGAACTTCTGTGAGCCCACAATGTCACCCTCGTTGTGTCAGGGAAATGACATGCTGCACAGGCTTTCTGCTGACTGTTAGGACAGGAGTGAATTTCACCCCAAGTCGTTTAAATCCAGACTTCAGGGTTCCTACTACCTGAGGGACCAGAGGCTTTCAGAAAACAGACTGAAGGCACCTGTTAGCAATTTCATCAAGCTCTTTTTCTAAATGGATCCAAAATGAATAAACATGTGAAGTGGTGTCAGCTTTAATGATCACTGCCTTCCTGGGTCTTTATTTTATGTATTTCTTTTCTGAGGCCTTCTCTCTTCAGTGACTTGTTCTCCCTATCAAAGACCCCGGCGTATAAATGGAACATGACAAGCTGAAATAGAGCCTGAAATGATGACTAGCATACACGAATGCCCTGTCTAGCTCAGCAGCTGGAAGCAAATAAGGAAAGCTCTGGCAGGAACCTAAAATTTATTCTGGATGTGAAAACTGGAGTGATGGGTATTTGTCATCTGCCTTCTGACTGACCTGGAGCAACTCTAACCACCTCTGCAGGTCTCTGCCTATTGAAGGATGGCACTGACACAACACAACCTTCTCTTCTGCTGCAGTAAATAAACCTGATTGCCTGTCCTAGTGGTTAAATCAAGGAAATGTCTATGCCACCTCCAGACCGTTCCAGAGAGCAACAGTGGGAAGCACTCTGGATGCAGATATACGTGCTCAGGGGTGCATAGGGAGGCATTTTAATTACAGCAGATCCCAGACAGCTGATTTAATTAAAGCAGCTCACTGTCATGTGTATTAAGCCCCTGCATATCCCCTGCGGGATGCTTTATCTAAAGCTCAGCGTTCTAATTAGTACATGAACTAGCACATCTATGGGCACCCTGTGCGCCTGTTCCACCACTAACCACCAAAACGGAGAACTTATTGGCAAGCCCCCAGCTCTGCTCTGCAATGGTTATGCTGAACCCATTTTAAGGTTGAATGCATATGCAGTAGCATAATACATATACTTCACTGCTACCCACTATAGCATGGTTCAGAGGTTGTGCAAGCATGACCCAACAGACAAGGGTTATGTTCCAGGAACTGGCCGTGTAAGTTTGGGTATCTGCATGTTTCTATTCCATCTCCTGTACACTGGATACTGTGGACCTATAGCTGCCTATTTTACCCATCTCTTACAGGTGTTATATAGTTAATTAATGTTTGTAATAGATGCTGTGAAACCCAGGGAGTTAGGCACAAAAACACTGTTTGAGGATTTGGGCCTTTCAGTCCCAACAGGATGGAGGAGGCGGCGGGGGAGCAATGTGCTAAGATCACAGAGCAGTGCAGTGATTGATGTGGGAATAAAACACAAATCTCCTCAGACAAAGGAAGGGAAGAAGACTTATTATCATGCCCATTTTACATAAAAGGTCCTATAGAAAACCCAGAACAGAATCGTCTCCCAGTCCAGAGCTATAAGCATGAGACAATCCTGACACCAAAATGTAAATGGGATGTTGTCTCCAAGTCATCCCACTAGAATAATAATACCTCCAAACTTTTCTGCCAGCAGCAATAATACCTCCAATCTTTTCTGCCAGCAGTTTTTCTGCATTTCCTGGGCATTGGATTTGTCCAGGTGTGCTATGATTATTATTTAATGCCATTAATTCTTTCCTTAACAGTGAATTAAACTATTTGACAGCAGTATGGTAATACTGCTGTCAAAGAGAATCCATTCTCTTCTCAGCAAATTAAAAGAAAATGTCTCTGTGCAGAAACTACATCTATTTTTTTCAGGCTACTAAGTTGCACAAAGGGGAGTTTATTTTCTATGAAAATATGAACATCCCTCTAATAATTCCCACTCAGATGACTATTTTTTGTTAAGAAAAGAATGGGCCTTTTAATTGAATTTCCTCTTTTTTTCCCCAGTGGCAGATGGAGGGAGGGGAATATGTGCATGAAATATAACAATCTATTCATTGGCCATTACAGTGGTTTTTTCCCCCTTATCCCTCTTACAGGATGTTTCATCTTCAAAAATAATTGCAAGGCTTCCTCTTATATGCATCGAGAAACAGAGCAACTTTAAAGTGACATTGGAAACAGAGTAGGAGACTTTGGCGCTCGAGTAAGAAGGGGGAAAAAAACGCAACAAAAAGCCCAACATGCACAGCCAAATAACTCTGCTTATATAAGCTGTAAAGAGCCAGTACCTGAGCAGCATACTTGGCAAGATTGTCTCAGCAAGAAATGCTTTCAAAACAGAATCTATTACAGTACATTATAACTCCCCAGACCAGGGAAACAAGATCCTAACTGTTGTTCTTTGAGCTCTGAAGCACCATGTCATTATGCGCTAGAATGGTAGCACAGAGGCTTTAGCCTACAAATGACCTTTCAGGTGCCAGAAAGGAGAGACTCATTAAAGTAAAAAGCAGGACGCTGTTCATCAAACCCATCTTTTCTTGCTGCATGAATGGAACAGAAACACTCTATTGATCCTAGCAGGGTTTAAGGTGAAATTTGTGTAGGTTTTTGTCTAGATCTATTAGCAGAAACTATTTCACATTAAAAAAAAAAAAAATCTCAGGATACTATGGTGCACGTCCATTTGTGTGCATTTGGAGAGAGAAAAATAAGAGATATTTCAAAAGCGCAAATCACTTGGTTCTTAAAACTGCTGTCTGCTTTCTGTTCAGTCTGAAGACAACTGAAGGGAGATAGGTTAGCAATCTACTAGCACATAAAGGGAGACGATAAAGAGCACAGGGGCTAATGATTATCATCGGCCAACTAGGGCAGAACAGAAAGTTAACGGGCTTAAAGCGAGGTTGTACGCTGAAGAATGACTCTGTATAAAGAGCATAGTAGGGTACCATGTTTATTGTCTCTCAATGACTTCAGAAAAATTTGCTCAGTTTACATGTAAAAAGATGGGTGGAGGGTTTCGCCTTTGTCTCCGTGAGCCAAGCCAACTCAAATTGAGACTGCACAGGCAAACGGCCATCTTTCTAGCTGAAGTGTTAGTAAAGAGTAAGAACAGAGTAAGTCTGGATCTTATTTTCCACTCCGCTACAGTAGTTTTATGCCAGGTTTTCTATCACTTTGGTGAAAATACAACAGCATGAAATTGGTATTAACACAATCCAGAAGACAGCCTGCTTTGCATCACGTTTTGTTCTCTGTAACACTGCTGCAAGCCCTTTATGAACAAGGAGGTTATATATATAACTGAAGACATGACTTCGCTTGAAAGTAACTTCGAACCTTTAACCACATGCGTAAGTGCTCTGCTGTTAGGGAGCTAACATTTCTGCTAACTCAAGGTTCAAGTTAAAGGAGGGTTTATGTATGGTGGTTAGAGATTCAATATTCCCATCTGCAAGGGCTGCAAAGTGTGAGAGCATACGTGTTGTGGGTATAACTTATACCTGGAAAAGTGGGCAGCTGAGTCTCAGCCCTTTGAAAAAAATTGCTTCCTGAATATAGGTATTTCTTTCTGCAAAACTAGATAGTTGCCCATTAACGTCACTGTACTGATACAGGATTATCGCTGTTCATTTCTGGTCAAAATGGAACCTGAAAACCCCCCCTGTGGTAAAACTAAACGTTCATCATCATCTTTTTAGCATCATTTGACTCAGAAATATCACACTGGAACACAATATAGTCCCACAGATAAAAACTATACTGCCATCTCTCCTGGGTACCAGGGAGGACGCACAAAGATAAGGGAGATAAGGCAATTACAACCTGTGCCAAATATTTGAGGAGGGCTCATTTTGTTCAACCTCGTGTGATGCACCAGATTCCACAGGCAAAACTCACAATGACTCTGCTGAAGGCTATGTATGCAATGCATGCTCCATATCAAAAGAGAGTTTCTGATGCATCACTTATCACTATAGCATCTTAGGCCTGGATTCATCAAGATGCCTAATTTCAAGCACATGAGGAGTCCGATTGATCCCCATAGTTGCAGACAGTCCTGCTTTAAGGACTAGATGGCCTCCTGAGGGCCCTTCCAACCCAAGTCCTCTATGATTTCACATGCTGTAAAATTAGGTAAGTAGCAAAATCTTCTTCTGAATTGTGACCCAAACCCTGTAAGGCATGCCTGAGCCACCCATGCAGCAAGCAGCCTCTGTTGGCAGCTGCTGGTATTTCTGGCACATAGAGATGTGCGCTTCACAAAAAAGGAAGATGGACTGCAGCAAGTAATGAAACCCATCACATCTCACTAAACAGCCTCATTCTAATATCCCAGCATCTAATTAAATCTCAGATGGGTATTAATTATTCAATTAGCATTAATTATTATTTCAGGGGGCATCCAGGCTTTGGCAATAGATCAAGGAGAAGTTTAAGGTCAGCTCAAGAAGTTCACTTGGTTTGCTTTTAGCAGACGCATTGCAAGAGGGGGAGCACTCCCTTCTTTTGACACCAGAAGTGCATTTTAGGAAAAAGCACAAAGTCAACTTTCTGCTTCAGGCAAAAAGATGAAAATTCATGCTGCTGCCCAGAGGGCAGAAATTCATCACTTTAAGCCTTCAAAACCTGCACCGGTAAAATGTGGGGAAAAAACCTGATTTCCCGCTAGTCTTGCCCTCTCTATAGCCTCCTATACCTCTGTATGGGTACATGCTATATATCAGGGGTGACCACCAGCATCTGGGGGAACGTTTGTTCACCAGAGCGCCCCAAGGGATGACGAGGTCGAATGGTCACAAACTACTTCAAGATCGTTTCAGGCTGGACATAAGGAAGAACTTCTTTACTGTCCGAGCCCCCAAGGTGTGGAACAGCCTGCCACCGGAGGTGGTTCAAGCGCCTTCATTGAACACCTTCAAGATGAAACTGGATGCTTATCTTGCTGGGATCCTATGACCCCAGCTGACTTCCTGCCCTTTGGGCGGGGGGCTGGACTCGATGATCTTCCGAGGTCCCTTCCAGCCCGGATGTCTATGAAATCTATGAAAAAAATGCTGCCCAATCTGGATTAACCATTTATCCAACCCTGCACTTGTTTTACTGCAAACGGAGAAAGGGCAGAGGTGGGCCTGATTCTTTACTGCCTTGCAAGTCACTTACCTAAATACCTTTTGAAGATCTGGACCTTAGCTGCTTTGTGCTTCACTTCCCTGCCCCTTTGTCTGTTTTACAGTTTAAGCCACAAGTCTTTCAATGCAAGTATATAGTGCATCACACAGCTGGGCTCCTTGCAGCTATCATAATGCAAAAAAAAAAGCATAATATTAACACATGACAGCAATGGGATCTAGGAATTAACTCTGTATGGGATTTCGTAATGAAAACTTTGCTATATATATTTTCTCCTCTTCCTTCTGGAAGCAAACCTCTTTGACAATGCTAATACTCACCACCATCCCAGGATGCCAAAGGCCTCTAAGTGACACATAGCATTCATATTTTATAATGAGTCTCCACCCAAATGATTACTGGCCTTGATGTAGCACTATTTTCTGGCCTGGGCCCATGTGTACCTTCTTCCCTGGAACCCTAATGAATGGATTTTCCATCCTGTCCAAAGCCATTCATTATTGCAGTTTACAAGTTAGCTGTGCTTCACTCCACACAACTAGTTTGCTGCTTTCCTGCAGGCATCCTAATGCATAATTTTCAGCAGTCTCCTTCCAAATGAAAATCACTATCAGTATGGTAAGCATTTGGAGTTTTAGTATTGATTTATGCCTTGGGTGAAGAGGTTAATTAAATGTGAATTTTAAGCCGACAACATGATTAGGGGAGTGAAGAAACCTGAATTCATGAATACTTCCAGGGCTGTTAAAACCATTTAAAATGAACAATGACTGGAAAAACCCCGTCTGTTACTGGCAACTGGATTAATGAAATTCTGAAGATTTTGAGAGAAATAACGCATTCTTTCTCAGATATCCAAGTCCAGCTGGGCTTTTTTGTTTTGCATTTATATTGACATTATGACTGAGTTTAATATATTTTTGCTTAAAACGCCCACGTACATTCCGGTTTTGTTTCTGGTTTTTTCTTCTTCTTTAAAATTTAATCTTGGAGTCATTGGTTCGTTTGGATCTATCAAACATTGGACCAGGGCTGGTCAAAATCAATACGGCTATAAGAGCTACTGAATGATCTTCGGTGGAAGAAAAGTAGAGAGCTTGAATCAGCTGATGTAAACTGATATAACAGCCATCAATTCAATAGGGCTGTGTCAAAGTATCCCAGCTGAAACAACAGCTTCTTCTCTTTCAAAACTATTCTGCTCAGAGAGCTATTTTTGATAGCCAGTGTTAAGACTCCCATTGATTTAAGTAGAAGGCAGATCAGAACCTGTGGTCCTGAAGGTGTTAGAAAGACTTCCATGCAACTTTCAATTCCCAATGACCGCAGTGGCAAAGTAAGGAACAACACTGCTGGCTGTTCAGCACTTGAAGGTTTGGAGATTGTCCTGCATGCTCATTTCTTCCTCCTCTTACATTTTCTTGTTACACGGGGTCATCTGCATGAAACTAGGTTCTCTATATTAAAAGCCAGAGAACGGCTGGGACATTAAGGGTTGTCTGGTCCAACACCTTGCATGAATGCTGTGACTACAGCACCCCCATCCAATGTTTATCCAGGCTCTTTTTGAAAATATACAGGCATTCATCTCATTTATGTGAAAAATAAACAGGACATAAAACTCTTCTTGGGAAAATGCAATACTATATGCCATACTGGGGAAGGTGTGAGTGGAAAAAGCGAGTATTCAGGGGAAGGGAAATGAAGTGTTTGGCAAGCAGTAACATTGTAAAGGACACAACATTTTGGGTACCAAGGTACAGTAGAAGAACTAGGATAGAATAGAGCCAGTGAGCTGTCTACCACATAAAGTCATACCTGGATTGCTTCTGGGTAGTGCTCTTTTAAGTCAGGCTGCATTTCATCAAATGGATAATTCATTCTCCTGCCATTTCAACTGCATCTCAGCCTCCTCACGGAATGAACCTGGGGTTAAAAACAGAAAATATAGCTGATGGGACATAGTGAGAAGCTCAGAAACTGTAAGTGGTTACTCAGTAGTTGTGCTTCTGGTAGCGATGACCTGTGTGTCAGTCCATTTCTGCTGCGCTCATTTGAGGATATGTCTATCTGACACAAGGCGGTGTTGGATAGAAATACCCTGGCGGACACAGCATTGGCGCAACTTAGAAACATATTCTGTGACACTGCTGCTATGCTGCTTCCCACAATGATTTTAATTCATTGACAGGTAGCTCAAAGAGCTTTGCCCTACACTGCTGCATAGGGGTACTCACAATCGTTTAAACCAGTGGTTTTTAACCTGTGGTCCACAGACCCTTTGAGGTCCAAAGATTGTCAAAAGGGTCCACAGAAGATGACTACGATCAATCAAAAGTATGTGAATACCCACACTTATAATTCAAAGGGGTCCATACCTCCATTCAACATTTTTAGGGGTCCGCAAATGAAAAAAAAGGTTGAAAACCACTGATTTAAATTATTGTAACCAAGCATCATCTCTCCACATCCCACAGCAAATGATGATTTCCTAAGACATTTGTCCCATCTTCTCCTATTTTCTTAGACCTTCTCATTTTCTTTCTTTCCTCTGTCCTTCATAGTGGCCCACTACTGATAACAGATCATGGAACAGGTCAAAAGTGGTTGTTTATTCAGTGCACTGCTTCAGCTAATAGACAGATAAATGTGCTCAACTGTTACAGTTTTTTCTCCTCCCCTCCCCCTTAGCACATCATGTGCTTGTCAGGTTTTGGGGGGGGTAGGGGGGGGGGTTTATTAGCTAGATCTGCAAGTCTTTTTGGAACATTGCACCACAGATATCTGCAATAATGTGTTACTTTTACTCTTTGATCTTGCCGTATTGTGCAAGTCCTGATCATTCCCTGAACCATTTCCCAATGTATACCAGGCTGTTGATCTTTGCTTTCTGGTGACTAGCAGAGGTGAAGGAGGGAGGGAGGAGGGGGAAAGCACGGCTTCTTTTCTTCCCACCTTTCTCGTTTGGGGTGTTTTTTCTTCCACCATTATAAAGGTTAGACACAGAGGCTGCCTATACGCATGCTCACTGGTGTTCTAATTAAAATGCTACAGCATCACCACAGCATCATATGTATTAAGCCCCCATGTGTTTTAAAATGGCCACGGGGTGTTTTTACTAAACCTTGTTGAATGAGGTTTATGTTAAATCATCCTGCAACCATTTGTAAACATGTGGGGGCCTAATACAAGTGATGGTGAAGTGTTTTAATTACAGCTGCTGCCCAGAAACTGCTCTAATTAAAGCACATCCCCCTCCCTCCCCCCAACACCAAGTACATGTACAGGCAGGCAGAAAGATCAACATATTAACTGACATATTAACTTCTAGAAAGTGTAAATGCTGATCCAAGGTGATCTGATCAGAAGGGGCTCCTCATCCCTACAAACTGCACCTTTCTTTCAGGTGTATTGGCCACAGAAAGCAAATCTGCCCCTCTCTAGACCTTCTCTATTTGGCTAAGTACAACAGCTAATGTTTCTTTTGCTCCCTTTTGCACATCAAAAATAGGAGAGAAGCTTTCCTGTCTCTGTTCTTTTAAAAATATTGTACGAGGCAGGCACGATTTTTCACTCGCTCACACCACTTTTACATTGCTCTGTCTCCAATGGGCCCTGAACTTCAATCAGTGGCAACTGCACTTAAGTCAATGGATGTTGGCTGATTTACTCCCATTGAATTTCTGGCCTGTTGTGTTAAGTGGAATTATACCCACTTTATATTAAGAAGATAACAGTGTCCCCCTTCTGCAGTGCTCATGATCCAAACAGATGCCTTGTTTAAACAAAGGGTGTGAGAAGAACGAGAGGCACAGAGAAGCAAAGTAATTCGACAGAGTCTCACAGAGGTAAGTCGACATGTCTATGCATTCTTTTATGCACCATAGTTAGTGCACATTTAGTTTTGTACTTCCTTAATGAAATACTGAAGCTGAATACACAGTAATTCCATTTACTGTGCAGTAGCGCCGGCACATGGACATTTACTGCTCAGTACTGCGCAGTACGTTATTAGCACAGTTTCTGACCATCTCACTACTACGCAGTGTTATCAGTTTACCACGCAGTAAGTGCCTCTTGTACACATGCCCAGTGTCAAGGATAATCTCTCTCTCCAGTCCAGTGCCCCATCCCCTAAATCACATTGCCTTTCCTCTTGATCCGATAGCACAAGATTAGAGTCACTACAGAACATGACACAACATAATGCAGTGCAATGCAAAGGTATCCGAGTTAGCTCAGAACAAGTTAGCTTAGGTGGGAACCAGAAGTAGTCTATAAGCACCGCTAATGAACCCATGTAGCTCCGTGCTACCTTAGCTAGACTGCTTCATTGCAAGTAGCTCAGATGTCTCTATACTGCAGTGCATTATTCAGTGTAGACATACCCCATCCTTTGCCTTCATGTAATAGCAGTCCAGCTCCCCCAGTACAACCTCAGGAAAAGATAATATACTAGCCGGACTGACTGAATGCCAATAGGCAGCTTGCTGGAAAGCTTCATCTTTACAGCAGGGAAGAGGTTTTCTTTCATTTCAGTTAGATTTGAAATCAACTTGCTATTATAAACGTGCATGCTACACGGCGGAAAAGGAGATGTGCATAGTTTAGTGAATGCATACAAAAACACTCGGGCAGCTTTGAAACCTGGGGAAAAAAGGAAGAAAAAAGGAGCAGTAGGTTGTAGAAGTCTAAACAGCCATAGGCACTGTCTTTTCGGGAATTTTTTCCCAGGGTTTTTTTTGGTTTTTTTTAAAGCTATCATTTGTTTGAGCTGCCATCTAGACCATTTGCTATAGGGAGGGGGGCGTTTATATAATCATTCATTTCCAGCTCCATACAAGACGGTGGTATTAAGCATCATCCAAAGGGCCTGAAGTTTCTCTTGACTTACACAAGTGTAAGACTAAATGCAGACCCATAATATTTAAACAAGCTCTAATTTACTCTTTACTGTTCAGCATGTTGTATTACAGTCACTGCATCAGACCTTTTGTTCAGAGAGAGAGGGGAGGGCTGCGTGTGTTAATAATACCAAAATATATAGTATGTTTACTGGCACTATTCCTACAGCAACCAGAGTAACTGCACTGTAATTTTATGCCACCACAGTGCATAGATCCACAATTCTCCACCCTAATTACACATTTGTTTGCTTGCGTAGTTTTGTGTAAATATGGTATTATAGCAGCCCTCTTCAGCTCCTTATTTCTTCCAACATACTTTGAACAATCCTCTTCTACTTAATTATACACCAGCCATTTTCCCCTTTACACAAAATAAATGATTTATTTTACCTAATCAAAATCATGGTTCAAATTTGTGAACAATGTTTATGATTTTCTAACATGTTCCCTGTTAGAAGGGATTGAAATATTTGTTGCAAATAATTCTTCTGCCCAGTACAGCTTTTTTTTTGTTAAAGAAAAGCCACAAACAGGTCATAATTCTTATCAATTTTGCTGGTGTTGTTATTTTCAATTGTCTGAAAACTCTGTGCTGAGAATTTTTTTGCCAATGGTTTTTTCAACACCTGACTTAGCCTGACAGGATTCGCTAGCTGTTGCTTGCACTATTTATTTCTTTAGCAAATGCAAATCTGTGGAGCCAAGCGATAGCCTCCTTTTTAACTGAGTTTAAAGTTATTAATCCGCCTCTTAGTTTGTAGAGGGGACACTCCCCTCTTACACCGATAGACTAGGATGCCTTACTCATAACATCTTGCATCCATTTTTTGTTTATCAGCTGGACCAAGCCTTCAAAACTGAGAATGTCTCTATCCATAAATTATCTTCAATATGTGTAATCGCTTAGTAGATCTACAGTGCTGATGATACAAAGTGCTTTCCAAAATAGCAATAGAATATTTCTGATGTGAAACCTTTCACAAGTATTTATCTGTACTAGCTTTTTTTTTTCCTTTCTGTGGCCATTCTTGCAAATATAATTTTGCTCACTCAGATGTCTGGAAGTGAACAGCAGTGTTTGCCAATACCGAAGAAGTGAATATTAATGAATACTATTTTGAAGTATTTGCTGAACTCAACCCTCCACTTTCCAAGGCTCCAGACCCTTATGTACAGACATGCTGTACTTTTACACTGATTTCCACATACAGTTGGGAAAAGTGAGGAAATGTTTTCAGGAATGGAGTCTAAATTTTTAAAAAAGGAAATCCATGCTCCCCTGGGAGCCTTTACTGATACGGATCTACTTTGCACCCAGAGTTTTTAATTGTGCCTGACCCTTTCAATCATGGAATCACAAAAGGACAGAGACAGAGGAGCCCTGTTAAGCCACCCTGTTTCCTCCTCACCCCCACATCAAGGTCAGAACAGGAGATACTAAATATTGTCAGCACCCAGTTTTAACATAATGGCCTCTCTGCTAGCAAAGGGATGAAATGTGCTGACTGTGACAGTGTCCCAGAGATGGACTGTGATTTTTAGACTTCATGTTTTCGAAGTGTTCATTTTCAGGGCAATCAATCCCTAACCCCTCTCTTCTAAAACTCAGAACTTAAAAAAAAAAAAAAAGAAAAAACCTTACCTTATAACTTTGGAACGACTTTGTATAAACATCCCTCAATTTTTAAACTGCTCAAGCCTTTTCCTGTATGGTTTTGCATGATTATAAACCCAGTAGATTAAATCCCAATTTACACAAACGGAAAGGGCATATGAGCCAGGTATCTCGTTCTAAAGTCCTACATATGCCCAAAAATCATGCCTCTTTACCTAAAATTGAGACTTTGAACCACTATCGTTAAATGGGTAGAAAATTCTGTCTGGACACTTACTGAAATTTAAACCAGGCAAATTTCAATTTGGTTTAATTCTATTAGGAATTGGTTCAAATAAACTGCAGTAAATTACACTGGAACTGGAATAACTGTCCACACAGCATTTTATCCCAGTTTAACTTAAACTGGCTTCAAAAGAAAGTTAAGTTACACTTGTGCAATCTTCCCTTGCAGATGAGGCCTGTGTTGACTGCTTGAACACTGAAATAGCAGAGCATGTGATTCTTTCAAATTAAAGAAAAGCCTCTCATTTACATTTATTTTTACACAATATCCTAATACCCCTCAGCTTTTCCTGTCAAGCAGAAGAAATCTCTGCACTGATGTGCTATTTCTTTTTAATCTTTTCAAGCAAACATAATTATTTGTCTTAGCTGAGCTAGATCTGTTCAAACTTATACAAAAGCTGTTCTAAAAATGCCTCTCCTCCTCCTCCATGCGATGCAGTTCCTCCTCCAGGAACCCGTATCCCAACAGAATCACAAATGTCATCAAAGCCCACCGAGGACTGACCTTTACAGTATTTCACTAAACCCTGCAACACGTGTCTCTCAAGAGAGTTGGGTTTGTTGATTTGTGGGGAGGAGGGCAGCTCATAACTGCAGAACGAATATTGCACAATGCTTTTTGGTACGTACGAATTTGAGAGGTTTGCAAGGCACGTGCCAAAAATATTTCTACGGACTTGCATAATATTTGTAAATGCATTTCTTATACGCAAAGGAAGGATGTTCCAAGATAGAGCCGATCTTTGGTCAATTCGTTCTTTATTATTTCTAATAAGGTGGCATTTGGAGGACAGAGTCTCACTGTGTTAGGCACTGTGCGAACAAAGTATGAAGTGGGACCTTGCTCCAATTCCAGTTTAAACTGAAGAGACCACAAAATAAGTGAAGATGACCAATATGTCATAATCTAGTCCTGAAACAGATAACAGAGGCCAAGCTGGGGGACCCCATCCCTATCAGTGTTGCAAATCTTACTTCCTAGCACAGTGCACTGCTGCTTGAAGGCTGTTTTCCTTTTTTGCCCTGGCACACTTCTGCATCTATACGACTATAATTTAAATTATGGATTTGTCGTTATAGGGTATGCCTGGGACTTTGGTCACCTGGATTTATTTTCTAGCTCTGCCGCAGGCTGAAGATAGAATATTGAACAAGTCACTTAAAAGCCCAATTTCTATATTATAATAATAATAATAATAATAATAGAGCATACAACTGGTAAGTTCTGTGGAGAAGGAATTGTTTTTTTGTATGTGTATGTCCAGCACACAGCACATTATAGCAGCATCCAGATCCTCTAGTTATTCCTTTCTCTTATCCCTGTTCCTAAAAAGAACTTTGTTCTTTGAAAACTTATTAAATTTGTCTTATAAGGGGAGCTTTGAGGTTGGTTGGCTTCATATCAGACATCTTCCTCCCTCCCTCCCTCCTTTCCCCTCTTATCTATTTGCAAAGTCTGTATAGATCCTTTCAAGGTGGGGTTTTTTAGTTTGAAAATAAGTGAACCCCTGATCTCTTCTTACTCTGGGAAAAAAAAAAGAATCAATGACAGTAGCGCAGTGTTCACAAACCACACTAAAATAACAACCTCGCATGTGCATGTAAGGGAGAAGGGGGGAATATTTCGGAAGGACAGAAGGTTTCAATTTCATGCTCCCAAGAGATGGTTATTACAGACAAGAGTGTGTAGAACACAGATTTTTAAACTGATGGAAAAATACCTTGGCAACATCCCTTGTATGTGCTCTGTTTTTTGAATTACCTTTAGGAGGATGCCTGTTTGTTCGGTCATTCATCCTGCATGATAGTGGGTTCTCTCACATACTCGGCTCACTGTTTTAAAGAAAAATACAGTTCTCCATCCCTGAGTCTGCAATATTGACCCTTCCTGTATCTGGGATGAAGCAACAAAAAGACACCCATTGTAACTCATCTTACACGAGCAACAGAAGAGAAAATGGCCAGAACAGCATGTGATGGTCACACCACTGTGCCTGGATGGGGTGGATTAGGGACTGCTGAAGCAGGTGTTTCTCTAACTGGATTGTTAGGTACCACCACCGTAGTAGGTGAACATGTAGAAGGGTACTGCGGTACTTGAAATCTTGCCTATGTCCCTTCCAACTAGACAAGTAATCCAATAAAAGATACCAGCCACAAAAATCCGGGCCTCTCATTTTTCCCGGGCCGTCACAGCTGCAACTTCACCCCAATATTACCATAAAAATCCGCATTAAATTTAGCTCCAAAGCAACCCTGTGGAGCAAATGTATTGTCTTCTTCAGGTTACAGAGAAGGAAACAAAGCAGAGGGAAATGTGAGCACAGATTTGTATGCGCTCACCCCACAATTAAGGCCAAATTTCAACGAGTTTACACCTCCCATTTTGGCACCTAGAAAAGGCTAACATTTCAGAACATCACCACACCCCAAATACCCAGCTCTTTGCTATGTCTGGGCCCAAATGACTGGCCCTAAGCTGCAGAGATCCCAAATTGGTAGCAGACATATGGTGGGGGGCACTGACGAGCCAAACCTTGTTTGAATATTTTGATCACAAAACCAGCCTTCTAGTTTTAGGTCATCCTTCCTTCCCATGACAGTGACACTTGCTGAGACATGTGATCTTAAAAGAGAGGCATTTTGCTGAAAAGACCTTATCGCAGGAATGTCTTCCACCTTTGATGTAGGACCTCCAAGACATTAAGATCAGCTTGGCCTATGTCTCCACAGAAGAGTCATTGCTCAGGGTGCTTAAATATGCCGCTGTCTAGTACACTAACATGCTCTCCAAGAGCAGAAGTGAGGCGTATAGTGCAGAGCCAGAAGGGTAAGAGGAGCCAGCAAGGGTAAAAGACTCTGATGGAAGAAGGGAGCATCTGTAAAGGAAGAATAATGGCTGCTAGGCCTGTGCAAAGCGGCAAGTATTAGCTTTGGATACGGATTCGGCCAATATGGAGGGACAGTGATTCAATTAGGTGATTTGAATCACTGTCCCAATTCGATTTGGCCAAATCAGATCTGAAGATTTGGTGCCGCTTTGGAGATTCGGCCATAGACTAAACAGGCAGCAGTCCTCACCATGCTGGACACAGCTGCCTCCCCCTGGTAAGTCTGTTGTGGTGGGAGGATGGGGGAGGGAAGAGGCATTGCAGGGGGGGTGCAGATCAACACCCCCCACAGTGAGGGAGGGATTGGGGCTAGGACAAGCTGCCCAGCTGGGGTAGGGGGTACAGAGCCATCCCTAGGGGGTGTGCAGGTCCCGGGGCGGGGGGGTACAACGTGGTTAACAGAAGACATCGGTCTCCAGGGCCAGCAAAGCTAGCCTCTTTCACATGCTCGATGCATCACCTCTCGGTCTGATCCCGCTCTAATCTGAAGGTAGGCAGGTTCAGGAGAGTAAAGGTCAGTTGTATTTTACGGCCTGAGCATTTGATCCCTCCAAAAATGTGATTGGGCTTAGAGGAGAATACTTTATTATATGCGCTACAAGAGAGAAAGAGGTGTTGACACTCATTCACGTGGAAATGTAACAAGTGCCAGCCACTCTTTTCCCGTAAGACAACTTAACAGATGCCCCATGGTGACTTCTGCCCAGCGGAGAACGGATTTCAATCGTGGAGGAGATACGGCACTGCTGCATAATGAAGGTATTTGGGGAGGCACTACTCATTCTTGGTTGCCCTCATGATCTTTTTAGTGCTTCCATAATGAAGGGAAGCTAAGCTGTCTCACTGTGTCAGAGGTGCTTTCCACATCGGTACTAATAAAACTTCATCTCCATCATAACTGAGAACCTCACATTTGGGGCTGGAGTTCATCCCTCATTCTAGAAACAGAGCAATGAAACAGGCTTACAGCACTGCCTCTGTTCTTTCTCTCAACAAACAGGACACAGCTCGCGATTAAATTAAATGAGTTTTCCACAGTTTCAGTCCTGGAAAAAAAAAAAAAGATAGGTGATTCATGTGAATCAGCAGCCTTGGTTAATTATGGGCTATCTTCCTGCTAAGACTGCATGAAAACTTCACAGGCAAGAGCTGATCCTTGGGAGCACATCAGCACCTCTCGAGGGCTTTTTTTTCTTTCACTCCAGCTTTCAATATTTCTTAGCAAGTCTCACAATGATGTTGATTAGCTGATGTTTAGTTGATTCTCAAAGTTTTGACTTGAAAGATGGTAATTGCAAGCATAATACTGCCATGAGTTTCACAGAGGAAAAATCAAGTCAAAACACTTTCCTTAGGCTTTTCTTTCAACATAGTTGTGGAGTTTTTTTTCGTCTTTTGCAAAGCTTTTCAAGTCCTTTTGCTTCAAGCTGATCCCCGTAATTAAAAGAACTGATAAAAAAAGATGTCTTTAAAGGGATCTGCGCATATTAGAGTTCATTAAAATGTAATTCCCACAAAACAGGACATTTTAATCTATCCATACTTGGGGAAAAAAAGGAGAAAATTAGATTTTTCTTTCCCCCCGCATGTATCCGTAGGTCATATGCGTTAATTACAATTTAGTTGTATAAATGAGAAAATTATACATTAGCAAGTAGTTAACTAGTTATTAACTCAATTACTCTTTAGAGAATTGCAGGAAATTACACTCTCAGCCAAGGTGTCTGTTATAGCTTGTGTATTAAAATTTTGCACATTCTTTAGTCTAGAGAAAAGGTGTTGTCTGAGGATCTAAAACCACTTCACAGGCATTAATTAATTAACCCTCACCATTTAAGCAAAGAAATTTTTGTTCCCATTTTACAATTGCAGAATTTTAGGTATCAATTTCACTGTCTCACACAGCTGGATTCGTAAGGGCTCAGGACCCACACTTTGGACCTCCACCGATGTGCTAAGAGTTGGATTTTTCAGCATGTCCAAAACCCACCAGCAAATCCTACGATGCAGGCAGATTTTCAAAACAGCTTAGTACTCAGAATAGTAAGATTGTGCATTTTGAAAATCCAGTTCAATGCACTTTGGAAGAGCTGAGATCTCAGGTCACCTAGCTCCTATTCCTGTGCCGCAACCCCAAGACTACATTTCCCTTCATAGCTTCTCTTGCAAGTAAACAGTGTACTGTATTCAGTAATTGCAAGCAGCTGAGCAATAATGAGACTCCAAGCCTGGCATAAGAACCTGTTTCAAAATAGTGACAATGTGAAAATTCAGCACCACCTTGAGTGGGAAAGCATATTAACATATCCTGGCTGCAGTTGTCTTCACTTGTCTAGCTACACTATGACATGCTAAAGTACAGCATGTCCCTTGATATATCAAAGTACTGAGACAAATGAAGTGTTCTTGGGGCTTTGTGGCCAGATCCAGGGGTTTGGGGGGGGAAATTTGGGACTTTACCTCCACAGTATTTTCGTATTATGGAAGTTTTTGACACTTTTCAAGTTTTTGCTTCCCTTTGCAGCCTTTTTACCTATTTGTAATGGGTTTAGGTCAGAAATGAGACAGATTTAGGTTCATTTCCCAGCTCTGTAACTGCTTTACTTGGTAACACTTGGTCATTTCTGTCCCCCGTGGCGGCATCCCCGCATGCAGGGGTGGTACGGGGAAAAAGGCAGAGTCATAAGTTCATGCCTCTGCTTTTTGACCCAGCACACACCCCTGCATGCGGAGTTAGCATGGAGAAAAATGCTCCGGGTGGGATAGAGGAGGCTGGGGCCAGCATCTGGGCTGGTACCAGCAGCCTTATCTGAGATCCTGGGGGCATCCTGGGGCTCCAGCAGTGACAATCCAGGCACATGGAGCCTGGCCAGCAGCCAGAGCATGGCTGTGGCTGGCAAGGCTCCAGTTTCAGGCGGTGCACACGGCTGCCAGGTGCGCCTCCCCACTTTTTTTTCCCTGCACGCTTTTTTTTGATACCGGGATTTCATGGTATCTAAATTTGGCTCTGTGATGGGAATCAAATCACGTGCATGAGGTGCATTTTGCGGTGTCTCAAAAGCCTTCGAGGTGCCACAAAATGCACGTGTGCACTCGTGTGGACACAGCATGCGACTCATTCTTCCCATCTGTAAAATGGAAAAGGTAATACTGACCTCCTTGGCAATGTTCTTTGAGATCTACGTTATATAGGATCCAGGTCTTAGTTACTTATATACAATGTAGTTGATAAGTTACTGGCTTTTTGTAAGATGTCACTGCAGAACTCCTATGCATTAGTGAATTTATTCTCGTGACATCCATGTATGGAAGAGAGGTATTATTAAATTATTTTAATGCAAAGGAAAACCAAAGCACAGAGAGTGGTTATAATATGGTGGTCAGTCCCACCACTTTTCTCCTATTGAGAAGAATTTTATAAGAAGAGTCTCAAAATTGGGCTAAATATAGATAGGGATGCCTTTCAACCTTACCTTTTAAACCCAGTGCAATTCTCAATACAGGTGACATATACAATGTGGTGCCTATTCATCTTCCTCCCAAATCCTTAATTCCCTGTGAGCCTTGGTGAAAACAAAAGAGTATTTTAACGTGCGTTTCTAATGAGCCAGGATTTCCTTCCTACCACGCAAATCCCCAAGCAGAAGTTATTTCAGGGAAAAAAAAAAAAAGAAGAAACCAACTTTCCTCGTAAACAAACTCCAAACATTGCAACCTGGCAGCTCCCAGTCCCATGTACAAACAAAAAGAATTTGGCTGGGCTCCACAAAATGGAAGCAGAAAAGAAATAAGAGTAATTTGAAAGACATTATGCTGAAGAGCTGTGCTCCCAAGAGGAATGACTCTAGGCTCACTACTCATGTTGGGTTAGTTAGTGCTGCCAAAACCACCGAACAAGATTATTATTCTCCGGAGTGATAGTGTTTTGGATTCTATTTACCTTCTTGGACAGCAAAACAGAGGACAAGCTCAGGCCCTATTCCATCGTCCTTCCTTTGTCCAGAAAAAACAACCATTGATGTAAGTTTTCTGTGTTAATTTACTATAAACATATTCCTTCCCCCCGCCCCGCCCCTAAAAAAATGACACAGAAAAACTTTGGGTACTAGAGAAATACATTTAGAATTAAGTCCATCTCCATTTTAACCTCACGATGCCCCAGTGAGTTAGAACTATTTAATCGACAGAGAACTGAGACATAGGGAACATGGCTATACCACTTCTGATCTGCTTTTGAGAGCATCCTTGAGAAGTATGCCTTGCCTCTCAAGCATGGCAAAAGCACTGCACACTTGTCTAAGTGACACCTTGTGCAGTATGCCCTCACATCCATACAAGTGGTCTGCGATGGTAGCATGCGACACACGGCTTGCATAGGAATTATGATCCTTCTCTGTCTGTCAAGCCAGTGCTGTGTACCTGGGCTCCAGAAAGGCAAGTGGATCAAGCAGAATGGTTTGCCTCGCCTCGCCTGCAGGGACCTTTGCAGTGGTAGGGAAAACCCTGTGCTGCCTCTACCCTGCCATAATACATCTTTGGGGATGAGGGAAGGCAGGGGACGGGGAAGGAGTGGGGTTGGACGGAGCAAGCAGCAAATGTGACTTAGCAGATACGTTAATAGACTAACTAGCATTCCTGCAAACCTCTCCTTTAGGGGGCAGAGCAAAAGCTGGTAGCAAAGAGCATCTTTCAGCCAAGAACACGCCCCACCTCAGACTTCTTACAGATGAAGACAGTAATGAAACATTGCTGACCTCTGACATCAAGGATTGAGCAGGTTGCATGTAGGAACAGTAAATGCCAAGTGGCAAGTTCTGTGTAGATGCCCCAAAATTGAGGACATAGGACTTTGGGCAAGGGGGGGGGGGGGGTTGTACTGCAATCAGAAGGTTTTTAGGTGCTTCTCAAATTCCTTGTTTGAATGATATCTGCTAGTAATAAATATCAACAAATGACCTGCATGTTTCTCCCACACTCACACTCTCTCCCTCTCTCTCATACACACACACACCTTAATAAATACACATAGGAAAAGAAAGAGTTCCTACAGAGAGCAGATGAGCTCTTCAGCTGGCATAAATGTATTAAATGTAGTTGTGCCAAGTGAGACTAGCTGGGTATTTGGTGCAGTATGTCAGAGGCCCTACTGTTACGTCTCAGCTCTGTGTTCTTGGGCAACCCTGGCACAGGATGCAGTCTGTCTGACTCACAAAGGACTCACCCCCCCCTCCCTCCCCTCCTCTACCTAAACGAAACTGATTAAGATGCAGTGGGAGACACACTTAAAACTCTCCAGATAAGGGTGACAAGAGTGTAACAACTGCTCTAGGTCTCATTTACATCCGAGATAGAACCAGATGACCATTCATTTACATGAGAGATGGAGAACAGAAAGCCTGAAGCAGAGACTGCAGTGAATTCTGGGACCAGAGAAGCAGCGGAGCACTGCATGATGGGGAATCTGTGCTTCAAATGTTAATCAACCCATGTTCACACACACCCAGCTCAGCATTTATCAGACCAGTTCTAATCTGGATTTACTAAGGACTTTTCCCCCCCAGACACACACACACAGCTCTAAGTTTAATAGGCATCTCGGGCCGTACATTCCCCGGTCCCACTATGGGAGGCCTATTTAAACTTGATTGACTAAAACTCGGTTGCCGGGTTAGGGAATGCTGAGGCAAGAGACCGAGTCAGAGGGGGTATGGGCAACATTTGAACAATCGTTAAGGGTTCATCACAGCATCCAGCCTGCTGGAGCCCTAATCCCAGGTGTTGTCATATCTTTCCCGAGATGACTGGTGGGAGTCCTCTCCACAAAAGGTTA
The DNA here is from genome assembly GCF_000455745.1 of Alligator sinensis. NCBI lineage: Eukaryota > Metazoa > Chordata > Crocodylia > Alligatoridae > Alligator > Alligator sinensis. The sequence goes on from NW_005842345.1 coordinate 52,596, forward strand.
TGAGCACCCCAATAATTGTCGTAAGTCTGTTAAAAGACTATAGTAAGATCTGGAAAAGTCATGCTAAGCTGAGGCTTGTGCACAACAAGTAAAAATCCAAAATCCTGATGCTGCAAGCTATCTATTGTTCCTGAAGAAACCATGAGATATCCCATCAGTATATCTGCCACCCATAGGAATTTCAAGCTGGCTCCCAAGTATTTGGGTTACTCCCTAATCTTAAGTGTTTCCTGATTATCAATCAGTTTCCTGAGATGGTCCAAACCAGATAACCCCTTGTCAATAGAAAAGACAATGATTTACACTACTGAAGGTGCTTCGAAGCAGCTGAACTGAGGGTATAAAAATCTATAAGTGTGTGTGCTGCAAGAAGAAAGTAAAAAGAAAAGAAGTAGAAGCAGGAGGAAAGAAGGAGAAGAAGAAAACCCCTGTGCTGACACCATCCCCTGTCGTTCTTGGGACGCTGGAAGAACAGATCATCTCTCCCTTCAAGGACTGTGCTACAGACTGTGCCTGTCAGCTTTGCAGCCTGAGTACCGTGGACTAGGTGAGATCCCAGCGTTCTCTGTCTTCTTTCTAGGCATAAACTTCTGAACCTGAACTGTATCAGTTAAGCTTGAGCTAAGTTTCCCCAAATACTTAGTGAAACCAGGGTAGTATTGTCTGAATGCTGGCCCATGAGGGTGTCAGCTGGACACCCAGCCAGATTCAGAGGGATTCTGTTTACCTGTGTGCTTGTGTCTGACTGCATTTTATTGTTGCTCTTATGAACTGATTCTTGGCATATGAGGGTGTCAGCCGGTCCATGCTGATCAGCCCGGCCAGGTCAGGTGTGTCACGTTAATTTGTGTGTGTTTGTGTGTGTATGACTGATTTGGTGACTGGAGGAACCCAGTCCCATTGAGATTGAGTCCTGCAAGATAGCTCCACTGGGGGTGAGGGCTTGCAGAAGGGAGAAATACAGCTCGGTATAGTAACACAAGCAGCACATTGAAAGAATCACCAAGACCCTAGAAACTATCCCTAATAAATGAGCACACCCCAAAGTAATGGACAAATTTGGTAACACTACTCTGAGTATTCAAAGTGTCAGAAGCCAAAGGAAACAGACCAACTTTCTTTTTTTTTTTTTTTTTTTTTTTTTTTGTATGTCACTGCTTTTGCTTTTCAAGATGCACATAGTAATATTTTTTCACAAATGCTACCCTTAGTCTAACCGGTATGTAATGAACTGTTGATAGATGACAGCAATCATGACTGACTGCTATTATATCTTGTTCCATGAGTGGCAGGATGAATAGTGCAAATTCATTCCAAAGTGAATGAATTCCTTCAAAGCACCTTTCATAAAGTAGAAGCCTCCCAAGCAGGGTTACTGTTTTCAACAAAGCTTCTATGTTGCTCTAATTTATTTTTTCAGATGAAAGGCCATCTCTCATCCTTGGTGTAAGACTCCTGGAGTCTACGGCATTTCACCAGAGATTGCTTTGCCTCACAGATTTCAATATAAAGAGGATATCTTAGAAAACAATAGTTTCCTTTTCAGCATCACTAACCATATATTGTGTTGTACTGCACAAAAAGCAGAGTTTTATTGCTGTCAACCGGCGGCCCTCAGCAGAATGAAACTTAACTCATTATATGCATCTTCTGCCCAGCAGCTATATTTGCTACGTGTCTCCTGTCTGGTACCTTAACCAAGAATATAACTGAAACCACAGGCAGCAGCACCTTCGGGCAAAGCAACTGAGGTCCTCCCAAAGGACTGACAACAGCAGCTGGATGGTGCCAGGAGGTTCACTAGGGAGAAACTGCCCCCTGGGCTGAATCAGCAGGAGCCAAGTCAGTATATTTTCTACTGCTAGCATGAGACAGTCCCATCCTCATCACTTTGCGTCTGCTCTGCCTCTTTTCTACTTGGCAGGGTAATGTACTAGCACAAGGCTGGTATTATAGCACTCTAAAGGATAGATGTCAGCAGCATTACACTCCAGTAGTTTCCTGCAAGATAGATACTTTAATTTCACATGTTCTCAAACTGCAGGTTCATTTAATAAAGGGGATTTTAGAATATAGACAGTGGGCACCAGGTACCTGAGAAAAAATGAATTAAAATAATGTCTGTCTTTAGAGCAGACCATATTAGCAGCACAAGAGAAGGGAAAGCCATTTGTAAGTTCCTTTAATACACTTGGACATTAAATGCATGTTTGATATGAAGGTAACTTTCAAGAAAAATTAAACATGCTTGGGTTTTATCCATAGGTCCCCTCCTCCAGCAGTGTTAGCTCAGTTTTACATGGGAATTCTTCAGCAAACGCTCTTTTGTCAGAAACTTCCAATTTGTCAAAAGCAAAACTTTTGCAGTGGTGTATTTGATCAAACATTCGCCTGGAAGGCTTCTCGAGTCCAGGTGGAATTTTTGATCAAAATGAGAGGGAAAAAAATGATGTGTTCACTGCACAATACAGTCCTGCACAGAAACATCTGAGCTAGCTCAGGGACAGGAAGCAGCAGAGCTGAATTACCATGGTATTCTGGCTCTGATGAGCAGTGGGACACATTAGCCTGGACAGAGTATGGCGCCAGCACAGCTGTTCTCCTTCCAGTACCTGTGCCAGCCTGGTTAATTCTACATGGGACTGCATCATGTTATCTAGACACCTATGCCAAAAAAGTCAATAGTTCAGTGGTTAGGGCATTCACTTTGGATGCAAGAAACTCACATTCAGGTCTCCCCAAAATCCACAAAAGCAGAGGAACTTAACAAGAAAAATGTGGATGATACCAAGACCATTCACAACGCTGAATGCAATCAAAGACTGGAACATAAAGAATTTTCACAAGCAAAATTCCTGTTTTCTGGTCAGCTGGACTACAATACGCCAAGTTACCTCTACCATGTTTAGTACCCCTCCTAATTCTCATCTCCGTCTGGCCACGGAGGGGATCAGGACTCCTGTCTATGTCCTATCCTTTAAACCAACAGCTTTTTAACTGTGGCCACCAAAACCACAATAATCGGTCCATGGAGTGCACTGGGCTCCGTCTACTTTCCAAACTGGATGATCAGGTGCACAGTAGTCTTCAAGGATGTATTTGGTAGCCGTGTTGGCCTGAGACAAAAAAGAAATGCAAATTCTTGGTTCAGAGATGATACCTTTTCTTAGACCAACTAAGAAACCACCAAAAAATTACAAAGAAAGATATATTTTTTTTCCATTTCTTAGTTGGTCTAAGAAAAGGTATCAAGTCTGAACCAAGAGTTTTAGAGTTTTGCATTTCTTAGTAGTCTTCAAAAATTTTTAACTGCTGGACCTTCCTTCCAACAGACGCAGGTTCTGTATGACTAGGAAAGGAGTAGATGCAGTCCTTACTATGTGCCCATAAAATCCTGGTGCCAGAGAGTAGGGAAGACAAGGAAAGGGGCTTGGCTATACTTCTCCTTCTCCTTTTGGTGCAGCCATTCCTTAAGGATGCTCTGTCGTGTAAGATACGGGGGTCTGGAAAACTGCAATGCACCCAGGCTGAGTTTAAGACATGGCGGAGATGTTCCCCTCTACTGTCTGATCCATGGAAGTTTATGAATCTGTTCTTGCTCCACAAAAAGAAGATTTATTACTTTAAGACTCGTGTTTTGGTGCCAGTAGTGCTGCCTTCACTCCCCAGTACCCTGCTGGAGTCATCTATTCATTATTGATCATTCACCTGCCTCTGAAACATCACGTATGGGCCTCAGCCAGGGGCACAGTGACAGCCCTGTGGAGATGAGGTAAAAGTCTGCCTCCTTGATTCTGAGGATAGGAAATAATCCTTTTTATTTTAGGCCTGGAGGAAGTAGCATTTTCCTGCTCGCCCCATGCATGTTTGTTTTCAAGACTGTGCCAATCTGTATTGATCTAAATAGCATATAGATCCTTCTCTTAATTGGCATTTCTCTCTTCCTCCCTCAACCCCAGCTCCCTCTCTCTTTTTAAAAACAACACGATCAGACAAACTCGGATTCCTTTGCACTATGTGACACTTATTAAAAATTCACATAGATCTCAGCTTTTTTTTTTTTGTTGCTTGGCTTTGTCCATTATAGCTACTGGTAACTCACAAGGGCCCAGGCAGTGTTGTAATAAGACTAATCTTTTTGTCCTAAGAAACCAAGATTCAGTCTACATCAGAAAGATCAGAAAGCCAAGCTGCAAGTCAATATGTATCAACCAATTGTTTTCAAGTACTGTGCAGTGTTCATATCATTGTGGGACTCTAAATCTCTTTACAAACCTCTTATTAACACAAGCCAAAGTACATCTTGAATTTCCATTTAAGATGTTGCTGCTTATGATATTGGATCCCGGTGCCTCTT
>NW_005842345.1:56962-80784 GCF_000455745.1 Alligator sinensis
CTTTCTTTTCACACGCTCTGGGGATTTGTGTTCTTGTGCCACAGGGTTTATTTATTTATTTTTAATAACTCAGCTTCTCCATTTTGCTGCCACTTCCTTAAATGGCAGTAATTTAGTAGCATACAAATGTCTATAACACTTGATACAAAAATCTATCCGAAAAGAATGTGAAGGTTGCCAGGTCAAGCACTTCGAAAATGATACAATTAAGGACAAAATATGTTAAAGTCTTTAGTTACATGGTCACATACCCTTTTCTCTATAGGACCCTGCATCATCCGCTACGCGGAGTACACCATGATCTTAGACTGGATGTGGGTTGTGTATTAAATGCATATGTTGCTTGTAGGATCTCTGCTTTATTTAGGTGTGGGGTAAATGTGAAAACCAACCTTTTCTCAGGTGGCCCAAATTTGTCTATATTTCAGCACACCTTGAAAAGTCGGGGGGGGGGGGGGGGTTGTGCTGCTCACAGCCCATCGGCTAGACATGCATATAAACGGTGCATAAACTGCCAGTTGTTCTCCTTCATATAATCTTGGTCTACTCATTGTTCAGGTTATGAGCTCCTTGAAGCAAAAACCATTGTCCTAAATGACTGGGAAGTGCCAAGCACATAGAGGTGGCTACTGCAAATGAATTAAAATGAGCAATAAGACCAGCAGATCCTTGCAAAATAAAGTGATTTTACCTGTCTGCCTGCAAATTTCTTAGGAAGAGATTTATACAGCTGCCAGGCTGCATCTGAATGGAGGCTTTTGTTCTTGAAAATTAAACAACAACGCGGGGTTTGAATCCACTTCTTCAACTCATTGTTTTTCTTAACGTGGCTATTGGTGGGTTTGCCTTGCCGGCCCTGCTCTGGACTTCGTTTTGAGAAACGAAACCTGATGCAGTAATTGCCGAGGGATCCCATGTTAGGCTGAGCTAGGAGACTATTCGTATTCAATACTGCTTCTGCCTTGTGTGCACAGCAGTTTAACTGAAATTGTAACATCTGCGTACAACAATTTGCTGTTTACTGACATAGTTAAATGGGAAACGCATGCCTGAATTCTACCTGTGTAGCCAAGTCACATGCTGCAAAAGGCTGGAAATACCCCGAGCGAAAGCTAAATGTATGTACTACCTACATAAGACTGGGAGGCGGGACAGCTGCAGGGAAGGGGCACAGATCTGAAGCTAAAGGAATAATCACCATCTCACCGTAAGGCTGCAGAAGACCAGCAGAGTCCCTGTGCCACTACTACTTCAATACCACGGGTTTGGTCGCATCTGCAGAACGCGTCCCAAAGGAGGCAACAGCAGGTGGATTAGTGCAGCTATCAAACCAGGAGTCCTATCCACCCTCCTCTGTATGTTCAGCTCTACTGGGCTGGACTTTGTAGCATGCAGGGGGGGACACAGGCATCCTGTATAAAGATTCCCAGAAAGCACTGGTGCTGCTGCAAGCAAGAGGTCTGTCTGTTCATTTGCAAAGGAGAGAAGTGTCAAGCCTTAGTATTTTACAGTACTTACATTAGTGTTTTATTTAGCTGCATGAGTCACCAGCACCAGTTCTGTTGGTCATTATTTGCATTCCAGCTGCATCCACAAACTCCAATTAAGATCGGGGACCCATTGTGCTGTGCACCGTGCAAAGGCAGCGAGAGACAATCACTGCTACAAGCACTTAGAGACTAAAAGAAAAGGCAGACAAAAGTAGTATTTTTCCATTTTAGAGATGGGAAACGGAGCCCGGAGAAATCAAGGGACTAATCTCAAGTCACATCGAGAATCTGGGACAGAATCCAATTTAAGCTGAGAACGCTGAGTACCAGCTCAATGCCTAACTCTAAGACTGCAGAAAAATATAGCCTGTCTCTACCTGCACCCATCTTCCTTCCTTAGGTAGCGCAGACAAAGACTCGAGGAGAAGGAAATCATTTTGGTGACACTGAGAACCTGCAACTCCTTTTGTCATTAGCGCTACTGTGCTATTGCTGCTACTGCTCAAAAACCTCCGTACACCAGACTGAGTTTCGGGATGCACAGCAGACTGCTTATTTTCTCCCCCCTGCGTTCGGAGACCAAAGCTAGGTAGAGCAAACCATGCTGCATGTTTTATTGAGTGAGCTGTCTTTGCAGATTTTGCATCTTCACACTCCTCTGCTGCAGACGCTTTGAAACTCTTTCTAACCACTACATGGCACCAGATGAAATTCCGCGGGAATCAGGATATTTGCTTTCTGTCCTGTAGACTGAATCCAAGATGATGAAAATAAAGAAATAAAAAGGCCTCAAGTTTCCTTCTGAACTGTGGTGTAAATGCTTCTTAAGACTGAAGTGAGTGGCTTGAACAGCTTGTTTCGCTTGCTCTATGCAAATATAAAGATTAACAAAGAGATTAATTATATCCTCATTTTTCTCCTTACAAAGGGTACAAGCAGATTGAGAATAGCAAAAAGAACCCCCCTGGATTAATATTCATAACATGGTGTTGAGCAGTACAAAAGCAACTCATTTTTTATGTAGGAAGGGGGAGAAAACAAACTGTCAAGGCTGCTCTAGAAGCATAAATACATATTAAGTTAGGAAGTCTCACAGGATGTATTCTTACTGTCCGTGGGGAAAAAGAGGTGGAAATAGGTGAGTGATGTGTCGTGATCTCATGGGATGAAACACGACTCAGATTCATATCTGCATTTGTATCACACAAGAGCTTAGGCTTGTTCATATCTGGGGTTTTACTGTTTAGCCCAAATTCAGACCTGGGTTCTGCTTCCTGAAAGCTTTAAAGTTCAAGAAAATTTGGATGTGAGGTCTTGGGGCAGGCAGGCATGCATATGTTATATTAGCAAGTCATGTATGTTATACAGGAATTGGGTCTGAGTAGTTCAAAAAACTAAATACCACTTTACCATTGCCCAGACCCTGGACCACTACAGACTGAAAAACAAGCCTAAGTTTTCAGGCACAGGGAGCAATGAGAATTAAAGGAAGACTTCATGAGACAAAACACTTGGCAGCAGTTCTGCCCATGCACAGACATGGAAATACTCGAATGCTCATGGTATTTCTAGTCTATCTATTTCTAGCTTAGAGATGCTTTCACAATTTGATTCTCTTTTTTGGACACTTTTCAGAACTCTGCATTAATTAGCATGCCTACAGCTCAAATACAGTACTTCAGTGATAGAGGCAATACTAACCAATTGTTGAATTATATCACTAGCTTTACATTATTTGCTGCATTTTACAGCCCCCTCATCCAGATTTATGCTTTTACTTGAGAATCTTTACTTTAATTTCTATAAAATTAATATCCCAGTCTCTGCATTTGTAGGAAGAAATTTGGACACATGATGCGAATTTATCCTAAGAATACAAAACTAAACAGACCAACCAATGATGATGATCTCAAAAGGTCCCTTCCAGCCCCTAACAACTATAAATTAATCTATGAAATGAAACAACCAAAAAACCCCACCAAAAAGGTGAATGCAATAGTAAAAGTGTATTATTTTTTTAAAATCCTGATAAGGAAGCCCCATTTTGATGGGCCTGATTCATGTTTTATTAATTCTTGGAGATTCTGTGCAAACTAGGTGGGTGAAGTTAGGATTCATTCCTGAGAAGCACCCTACCATAAATCGCAAACAAGCTAACAGACAGATAGAGCAAATGGACAGACAGGTAGACCTCACGAAGATCGAGATTGGAAGGTTTACAGGCTTTGGGCAAATACTTGAAAATTCAGCTCATGAAGCACTCAGCGTTACAAAGTAAACTTTGGTTAAAAAAAAAAAGAGAGAAAAAGAAAAGAAAAAAGAAAGAAACCTCAATAGCCTGAAGTGCAGTGCCATCTGCTGAAAAGCATTTAGCTCTTGCCAGGGGCAAGGCTGGGAACTTTCTCTTTGAATACTGAAATGAATGAGAAACTCCTGAAATCTTGGTGATGCCCCTTGGGCTCCTGCTCTGTTTTTCATCAAGTACCTTGCCTTTATCTCTAAAGCAACATGTACAATTCAACTCCTAATTTAGAACATGCGTGACAAAGCAGTTTGATAGGTAGAGGACATTTGGTTTGCAGTGCTAAGGTACGTTTCTGCCATTGAATGGCAGTCACGGATGAATGGCAGTAAGCAGCATAAATACCAGCCTCTAGTGCTAAGACAGCCAATACAAATGGGGCTGAAGAGCCCACGCTGAGTGGACTTCAGCTTTCTTCAAAAAATGATGCCAAAAACCAAGATATTATTGGTTTGGGAACTTATATTGAACTTGGTGCTGAGGCCATCTGCATGCAGGGAATTCTCCCCATTGTGCATTTTAATGTGCAGAGGACTTGGTTCTTCAGCTGTAAATTCAGTCTGATCAGCAAAGTTTGCAGCTGGATTTGTTTAAAAAAAAAAAAATACTACCATGAACTATATCAGCAGAATTTGCCTCCCTGCTAATGCCACATACAAAACGGAGAGTAAATTATATCTCTTTGTTACTAAACATTGCAATTCAATCAGCCAAATCTGCAACAACTTCACCTGAAAAGGCACAAAATTAATTTAAGGCAACGCACAAGTTACAAGGTTCAATCATTAGATTAATACAGCCGGATTATTCAGGTGTGTGCGGAGGAAATGGGGTAAGCCCACAAGGTTTAGTGAGAAAAAGATTAAAGAAAAATATTTCAATAATTGAAAAATGTATTTAAAAACAGTTTTGTTCAGAAACGTAGGAGCTGGAGATGCGAAAGAATCTATTTAAACATTCAGTCCATCTTGGCTGGGGACAGTGAAAGGTTGTTCGTGACAGAAGGACTAGATCTGCTTAATTTGGGGCTTCAGGAGTCTGAAAACATTGGGCTCTCACCTACACAGGTATAACTCCATGCTTTGGCCAGTAGAAGTGCACTAATATATCAGCGACATATAGGATCTGCAGTGATACAAGAAAAATTAACATTATCCGCTATAGGCTTTTTTTAGCCGGTGTAGCCAATAATGTCACTGATAAATATAAAATGCCTTCTGGCCAGGGCCCCCAGACGCCGCATACATACATGCAGCTGCACGCCTGCATGTGGCCAGCAATGCAGCTGGGCAATATAAAGAGCAGTGTCCTGCAGGTATGTCTGTGGAGGGGAAGAGGTGTAGGGGAAGGGGCATGGGGAGGCATACTGAAACCCCCCCAACGAGAGAGGGAGCGGGGCAGGGGCTGGAGATGCTGCCCAGCCAGGGCAGTAAATGGGGCCTTGGGACCGGGGTGGGGAATAGGACAGAGATGCAGACAGCTTGTCCAGGGGATCAGCATCCTAGCACGTAAAAATGGCAGCAGGGGCACTTGAAATGAAGCTCATCAAATGAGCTTTAGATCAAGCACTGCCACCACCATTCTTGAGCACGGGGATGCTTTTAGGAGTGGAGCCACTTCCCCTCCACAGACTTACCTGCAGGGAGCTGCTCTCCACACTGCCTGGCTGTGCTCCTGTAAAATCGGTTATCGGATCGGTGTTGGCCGATATGCCTGATAAATAATCAGCTATTGGTATCGACCAAGAAAATCTCTCTCGGTGCACCCCTATTGGCCACCCTACTACTTGGCATAGCACCCCACGTTCCAGAGATACAAGGGAAGTGCCCTGGGCATCCTTTTCATAGCAGGGAGATCAGTAAGGTACCCAGTCCTTTCTTATATGAGAGATGGACTCTCAGTGCCACCCGAAGGAGCAGCAGACAGATATCCCAGAAGTTCGGGAGCACTAGTTTGGCAGTGTGGGTTTGCCCCACCTCCCACACAGAGCCCGCCACTGCCATGGTTTTGGTGAGGCTCTCTGAAAGAGTTAGTCCTCCAGTTGATATCTTATTGAGATGCATAGGGCAGTCCATAACTGTCAAATGAAAACAGCATCATTTGAATGATATGTAAGAGAACTGGCTTCCAATTATGTTAATGGCAGATAGGCATGGAAATCTCAAGAAAATATATGCACACACTCTTTGTTTCCACAAATTAAATGCTACCAGCTAATGAATTTCATTGCATGTTTAGTCCCCATGCAGTGTAATATTTTTCCATTTAAACATTGAGAAATACCTGGCTGTCATCTCCAGACTGCACGAATGCAGCGCGATCACAGATCTCACCCAAACCAATTAAACAGGTGAACGTAGGTCCAATTTGCATTGGCCTTTTGATGCATTTGTTTTTAATGAAGAGGACTGGGGGGCAAACTGGCACTGGATTGTGGGAGACAGAGGAGCCACACAACAGCTACAGCACCAGATGCAATTCATGCTCCTTGAGTTGTCACTTAATGGAGCAGTTCTGCCTCAACAACAATCATGATGTTCAATCCTTTCCACAACCTGACAGCCCATGAGACACTTTCTATATCCAAAGCATAACAATCACTTACATGACAATGACAGTCCATTGTCATTAAATCAGCCATTGGAAATCTATGTTTAAGGGCATTTCAGTAGGGTTACTTTCAGGTGCATTTTATAAGTCCATTTTAATTTCATTGTGAGGTCGAAAGGTGCTGGTTTCTCAATCCTGCAGATAGAAGGCTGCTTTTTGACTGCAGTTCAGCAATGTATTTAAAGTATGCTCAACTTTAATTATGTCCTTAAGGAAATAATCATGTCCTTGTTGAAACAGGGCCTTTATGTACAGCTTAGACAAAGCAGTGCAACCTTCCTCTGTGATCCTATGCTGCTTCACCAATGTGGCCCAACTTCTTCCTCAAAAGTTTCAGTTCTTCAAGGGGACATTAGTCTCCCTATCCAGACTTAAACATATTTGAAGGCTGTCATCATGGCTGCCTCTATTTTTGCTTTTCTGGACTCGATAAACCAAATTCTTTCGACTGCTTCCCCTATGTCATGTTTTCTAAAACTCTTATCATTTGCATTGCTTCCCTCTGGCCTCTCTCCAGCTTGTCCGCATTTTTCTTGAAGCACAGCCCCATAAACTGGACATGGGACTGCAGCATTAGGAATGCATAACAGAGTAGTATAATTAGCTCCCATGTTTTACATACCACATTCCTGTTAATACACCCCAAAATGGCATTTGTTTATTTATTTTTTTTACAACAGCATCGCATTGTTGATTTATAGTTAGTCTGTGAGCCCTTGCTTCTTTTCTGCAGGACTGTTGCATAATCAGTTATTCCAAATTTTGAATCTGTGCATTTGGTTTTTCCTTCCTTTCTTGTTCATATTGAATTTTATCTTATTGATTTCAGACCATTTCTCCAATTTATCGTTTTGAATTGTAATCCTGTCCTCCAAAGTGCTTGCCATCCCTCCCAGCTTGATGTCATCTGCAATATTTTACAAGTGTGCTTTCCACTCCATCATCTATGTTGTTAATGAAAATATTGAATAGGACCGGACACAGGACAGACCGCTCTGGGATTCTACCTGATATGTCCTCCCAGTCTGACAGCGAACTATTGATAATTATGCTCAAAGTAGGGTTTTACAAGTAGCTTTCAACCAGTTACAGTAAACTAATTTAGACTGTACTTCCTTAATTTGCTCATGAGAATATCATGTGGGACTGTCAAAAACCTTAATAAATTCAACATATATCACACCTACAGTTCCCACTAGACCCGTTACTCTCTCAAAGAAGGAAATTAGATTGCTCTGATATAGTTTGTTCTTGATAAATACAGGTTGCCTGTTTTTTATCGTCTTGCTATCCTTTGTGTGTTACAGATTGATTGCTGAATAATTTCTTCCAGGATCTTCATAAGTATTGCAATTAGAATGGGCTAGCCTCCAATTTTTGACGTCCCCCTTTCCCTCCCATTTTAAAGACAAGTACCATGTTTGTCCTTCTTCAGTCCACTGGGACCTCACCTGTGCTGCATATGTTCTTGAAAACAACTACTAAGAGGTTTACTGTAAACACACAGCATATTCATGACCCCTTTGGACTTCACAGTTGTTTTTGTGCCTCGCAATTTGGCCTCTCAATCACACAGCATCAACAGGTATAGACCTCAGATCTACCTGTTCCATAAACACAGACCAATTAAGTTAAAAGAGAGTCTCAAATAGCTTTTAACAGTATAGGATAGATGACACACAATCTAATCATTCTACTCCTATTCGCTAAAGGGAAGTAATATATATAATAGAAGTATGCATGCAGGCGCACACATACACAGAATATATGTTATTTTTAAGCCTGCCTTCTCTTCCTGATTTTGATCCGTTAATTCTTTTTTATTTATTTACTTTTATATATATATATATATATAGGAAAGCTTTTCGTTTCACCTTTCACTGGTAATTTCCTTGATTTTGTCTGATTAAGTCAGACCTTTAATGACATTTTAACTTTTTTTCTGAGCAGTTTAAGGTAACAGCCCATTTTATATATTGGATGCAACAGAGACAGAACTTAATACATATAATTATGCAGTTTGCAAATGTGACAGCTCTGATGTTGCTGCAGTGCAAGTCTATGCAGTTAAATTAAAATTATAATGACAGTAATTACGCTAATTAGCCCTTTTCTCGTTTGTTACTAGAAAAGTTTTGCATATTTACATGAGTAACAGCTACTTCAGCTCCTTCCCAAAAATGCACCATAACCAACTCGCTAAACAGCTGATTTATCACAGGGCAACAATACACAAGTAACACTTAGAGATACAAAACCAGATGCCAGAACGGTCAGATTCCCATCGGACCAAATGAGGGTTGACCTGGTCCCTGGCTGTGGTTCCTTGGACAACAGGTCTACCTGCTACAGACATGTATGGGTTGACCCTGGTGCCTGCACAGGACTTTGAAAATTTTCCTGCAGGCACCAGGTCAACTTCTCATAGAAATGCATAGGTTGACCTCATGTGCCATCTAAAGTCATAGTCACAGTCATAAGGAATATGTAAATTCAAAAACCAAAAACAAAGTGCATCTATTTTTCTGTAGATGCCCTAATGTTTCTTGGAACATCTTATTGCAACAAAAGAGGAAGAAAAATAAAAATGCCAAGAAGCAATTTTTTCGTGTGATGCATGAAGACTTTTTAGAGAGATAAGTATCAGACCAAACATATCTAGGTTTACTTTTTCACAAGCATCTAGCTACCTGCCTCTGGCTAGGTGCATGTATAAGATAGGTTGAAATGTTATTACACCTCTCATTTTGTCAGTTTAAAAAACAGAACTCGTTGTAAGTGCCAAGGCTATTAATTTTAGAAATTTAAACAAAAATCCTGACCTCTCCAACAAAATTGATCACAAATCCTGACATTTTGAAAATAATTTGCAGAATTCTCTCTCATGTAAAAGTTCAGGTTTCGCTTTTGGGAAAGTTGCAATTAAAAATGATTTGTTTTCCACAAAAAATTGCCCCAGAAGTCTCTCTTTAACATAAAGAAAAAATTCCTCAGAATGTCTTTTTTCCGCCAACAGTTGTGCTAACAAAACCAATCCCAATATAAATTTTGCTTGCTTTTATTTATGCCCACCTAAATTATAGTTCTTTTCCTCCGTCTATATGCCAGCACAATGTGTTTATGTTAAATTGAACCATTCCAAGGAAAATGACCATGAAAGGTTTTCCTGTTGAAAACGTACAAGATAAAGTTATACACGCTTAAGATGCAAAGTTTAGAATTACCCCTTTCTTGGGATTTTGTTTATTTTTATTTTTAAAGGAATTGGGTATCCAAATTCCTCACCAGCTTTGAAATTCTCAGTGTTAAATATTTGGGACTCTGGTTCCATAAGCTATACATTGCTTTTGCAATAGTACTTGAATGTGTATGTACAAGCTGGCATTTTATATTGAAGGCCTAATTCAGGCATTCTGTTTTACCTAACATATATGTACAGTGAAGAAGGCAGGGTTGAGATCCACCTTATAGACTAACTAAATCATAGATGATTTATGCTTATCAAAATCAAAGATGCATAAGCTTTCACGAGCCCAAGCTGACTTCATCAGATGCTATATTTGTGGGATTTACAAAATTGATAATGTCTGACAGTGATTGGCTGGTCTGAAGTAATCTGACATTTGACAGTGATTGGCTGGTCTGAAGGATTTTCTGCATCACTGAAAGATTAGATCCACTGTGTAAACAATGTGTCTTTAACAGAAGAGGCAAGACTAGTATTAAAGTGACAAATTAAGCAATTTAATCATGATTCATACCTGTTGCTTGAAAGTAGAAATGAAATGCTACTTGAGGAATGAACTAGGACTACCCTTTCCCCTAAGCGGTAATTGAAAAGGTTAATGAGTAAAACCAACACGTTAGACCAAATGTTTCTGTGTTTGGCCCTCCCAGCCAAAAAAAAAAAAAAAAGAAAAAGAAAAAATTATAAAGAAGAAAATTTTATGATGTTTCTTTTAAAATATATTTATAGAAGATAAAATCCTTTAAAAAAAAAAAGAATTTATGTCATAGTAATTATTTTATTATGTTTATTTTTCCTTGAGTTTTTTCCCCCTTAACTTTTGGTGATTTCTCTAACATAATGATTAAGAAAAAATGGCATCTGCATAAAAGTCAGATGAAGGTAAATCAGCCCTGGTGCAAGCTGCTTTTGGTGCAAGCTGTTTTGATCAGTTTTCTCTTGGCTCATAATTACGCAGAAATGACAGATCATCAATCATATTAGATTCAGTGGTGTTTGATATTGACTGTGTCAAATCCCTTCTGTGCCCCAGTGCACTTATTACAAAGTAATTAGTATTAATGCATAATTTTGTTTCTGTATCAGGATTGAAGGTTTCTTTAAGTAGAAACATAATTTACTTTACTGGTGAAAAATGACTACTGGCCCGATCCAAAGCTCACTGCAATCAATGAGAGTCCTCCTGTGGTCATTGACTCAGATGCATCTCCCTAATGATACAATTTTTAATCCTAGCTCAGATAGAGTTGTATTTACTTAAAAAAGTAATCCCATTGCAATCCGTGGAATTCAGGAGTGAGGTACCATTTAAAATTCATAAAGGTTGTATGACCGTGTGCAAGATGTCTGTCATCAGCAGAGTGAAACAGGTTATATTAAATAGACTCTAATGATGCTCAAGCGATTGACTGTTCTTTCCACAAAAGAGTCTGCGAGGCTGGCCAGCATTTTACTACCTCCAAAAAAAATCAAACAGCTTAGCATCCTATATTTATATGTAACAGGTCACTCTGAAGTAACTCATGCCACACATTTTCAGTTTGTTATATAACTAGACTTCAGATCATTTAATTTAACAAATAGATTGATTTGATTTTTATTCTAATGGTAACTTTTTTTTTTTAATATGAACTTCCACCGGCATCACTGGAAATCCAAGGGCAGCCGTACTGTGCTGCAACAGAAGTGGAAAGATGGAAGGAAGCAGAGGCAAAAGGGAAATTGCACACTCTGCCTTCATTGTCTGAGCTGAATGAAGTGCAAAAGGCAACAAAACACTCTGAATCAGGGCAAGCAAACTGAGTTTTTAAATGAATTTAAATTAGTTTCATCACCACTAATTATAACAGAACAGTATGATGGCACTTAGCTTGAAAAGGTCCCTGGTACCAACTGATTTTAATTGTGAGTCACTGGAAATGCTGTTAACCACTCCTTCTAGCAAAATGTCCAGTGGATACTGTCATGACCCAAAGGGTATGATTTTGTGTGCGCTTCGGCACTGCAGAATTATTTCCCGCCACGAGGAGCTTTCTTTGCACGGTGCAATTCTCAGTTGCAAAGAGAAAACCCCGGTGCAAAGGAGTTCCCGCCACCCATATGCAAATTTGTTTCCCACTATTGGCTGTTTCTAAATTATTCCCACGTGGCGGCTAGCGATTGGCTTGCTAGCCGTATAAGAGGCTTGAGCGGTTTCCGCCCAAGTTGGAGATGTCCGGGGAGGACCTCATTTAGGAGGACTCCACATCCATCTCGTGGAGAACTCTAAGCGTGCTGTGGAGCTCAATGAACCCAGCGTGCCTTAGAGGAGGATACAGGGGCCTGATCAACCTCTAGCCTCTCCCCGTTGTCGCCTGATCCCTCGACGTACCCTTCCCTGCGCGCTTGTGGAGAGTCACCTTTTGGACTCTCATCGTGGTATCCAGAGTTCTGGACTTATTTGGTGAAAGTACCTCTGTCCCAGGAATGTCTCTTTAAGATACCAAAGGAAAGCTTATTTTATTACAGGCTGTAGTAGTCCCACTGAGCAAACAGGTGTTGGGAGGATGATGATTAGAGCTCTGGGAAACAGAAAAGCTTCATCCCCTGCTTTTGCAGTCTGGATTTTCGCCTGGTTTGCCTATGTGCCATACCATTCCTAAATGCCAGAACACTCCTATTTCAGCTGACAGGTTTTCAGTGCAGGAAAATCAATTGTAGACAACTTGGTGGAGAGAGTGAGCCCCCTGAGGGCCTTAATGATTCTCTCTACTTTCTAGGGGCCCTTAGAAGGAGATATCTTTGAAGTAAATACCATATGCTTTTACTTCTAAGTACCGCTATTGTTTTCCAATGACTGGTTACAAGCTAGACTACTCTGCACAGCCCTCATTCTCCATGCAAGAGGCAAGATCTCTAGGGTTTTCAATTCCAAAGTTAGAGTTAAAAATATATGGTATTGTTTCTATTTGGATTCTTCAGCATTTTGACCGCAATCCGGCAGAGGTATGCTCATGCTTAACTTGAAGCCCCCAGCTCAGTGGAGCTACACAGGCTGAAGAACTAATAAGATCATTAAACAAAACCTGTGCCGTTGGCGGGGGGAAAAAGAAGCATGTTAGAACCACAGAGCTGGAAGGGGCCTCAAGGGCCAGTCTAGTTCAACACCCTGCACAAATGTACAATGCCCGATTCTCAAATTATCCAACCTTTTATTGGAAGTCTCTACAATTTCCTTGGGCAGCTTGTCCCATTGCCCTGCTCTTCTGAGGGTAAGGAAGTTTTTTCTAAGCTTTGATCTTAATGTGCTTTGCTGCAGTTTAAAATTCCCTGCCCACTGTGGGAAAGGACAACAGTAGTTCTCCATCTTTGTTATGGCAGCCTTTTAAATATTTGAAAACTGGTTCTCCAAACTACGCATACCTTGTTATTTCAAGCTTCCCTTGTAGTCCAACCCATTGATTATCTTTGCTGCTCACCTCTAACACGGAGTTACCTACTGAGACAGATGTCTCGATAACCAAGTAGAGTTAAAACTAGTTTTGTTTTGCTTTTTTTTTTTTTTTAAACTCTTAGCTATCCATGGTCAAACCTTTACTCTAGTTACCCAGCTGGTCATCTCAACTAGAAACATCAAGGTAAAGACAACACTGATTTCACTTCAGGAGGAACCACATCAAGATAGTCAACTTTACGTAAAAGGCTACCTTTTGCTCTACGAAGTCAAAAAGGACAAAACTGGAGGACATGACAGCAGGTTTTTGTCTTGCAGGAAAGAAAAGGGAGTGTAACAACCTAGCGCTTCATGCTGTATTCACCACCCTTCAAGCCTCTTTTTCAAAGCATTGCACAATACATAGCTTTGCTCATTGTTCACTCTATGTAAAATCAACCTAAACGAGATTCGGTTTCTTATATTGGTTTAAATGTAAAAAATACTTTGGTCCAAATGGCCATGTCTACATATACACTTTACTGTGGAGTAGACTAATTAAGCTATGGAGTAAAGCGTCACCGTGTACACGTGTGATGCTATTAGGCCACAGTAAACTAATTTATGCCAGCATATAATAGTACCATTGGGGACAGTACTATTTTATGCCAGGGTAATTTACTACAATTAAACATGTGTGGAGACACTGACCACAGGCATAATTGTATCTGGTCAGCCCAACCAGCCAGTGGCCAGACTCCTGCCTGCCACCTAGCCACACAGAGCTGCACTTTCAGCACCCCTGTATCCCAACCAGCCCCTCCACTACCCAACACCACCACCTGGAGCTCAGGGCTGACCCCACTGTATTCCCTGCCAGCCTGGGCTTGCTCCACCCTGCCTCAAATTGCTTCCATCTCAGGAACGCATGTAGCCTCTGTGCCCGGGAGTAATTTAATCCAGCTCAAACTGCTCCAGAGTTTATTGCTTTGCATTAATTGCACGTGTAGACGCACCCAACGAGTAGGAAAAATAATCCCGGTAAACCCATAAATTTCTCTATCTAATGTTTATTTGTTTTCTTTCAAATCCCTAATGTACAGAGAAGTTTCCTTTGTTAATATCCCCTTGTTTAAGAGAACATTATTCTTTACTTAACATATTATATAATGTGCTGTTAATTAGACATACTGATCATCTTCTCAGTGCTTGAAGATGAAATTTGAACCTTAAAGATGCATTGTGCCCCATCTCATTTATAATGCTTTGGGAGTATAGAGGAATCTTAAAGTGGTTATAAATTATATCTATATCCACTTTAATGATCCTTTACACTATCAGAATGGTAAAGTGATTTTAGTAGAAATGAGAATTAGGCACAGATTATTCCATAGAAACTTCACGCTTGTACTTCAGGACTAAAATTTCACCCAGAGAGTAGTGGTGGACGGGGTGTACTCAACCTGGTGAGATGTGAGCAGTGGGGTACCCCAGGGCTCGGTCCTCGGGCCTGCACTGTTTAACATCTTCAGCAGCGACTTGGGCGAGGGGGTGGAAAGCACACTGTCCAAATTTGCGGATGACACTAAGATGTGGGGCGAGGTGGACACACTTGAAGGGAGAGAGAGGCTGCAACTAGATTTAGACAGACTTCAAAAGTGGGCAGACGAGAATAGGATGGGGTTCAACGTAGACAAATGCAGGGTGCTGCACCTCGGGAGAAGGAATCCACAGCATACATACAGGCTGGGGAATTCCTTTCTTGAAAGCACAGAGGCGGAAAGGGATCTCGGAGTCATTATTGACTCCAAGATGAACATGAGCTGCCAATGCCAGACCGCAGCCAGCAAGGCCAGCCATACCTTGTCATGCATCCAAAGGTGCATCTCAAGCTGGTCCAGAGAGATGATACTCCCCCTCTATGTGACTTTGGTCAGGCCGCAGTTGGAGTACTGCATCCAGTACTGGGCGCCACACTTCAAAAGGGATGTGGCCAGCCTGGAGAGGGTTCAGAGGAGGGCCACCCGCTTGGTGAGAGGGCAGCAGGACAGGCCCTATGAGGAGAGACTGAAGGACCTGAACCTGTTCAGCCTCAGCAAGAGGAGGCTGAGGGGGGACCTGGTGGCTGCCAGGGAGACTCCTTGTCTCATCAGGAGAGATCAACAGCAAATAGGCAGATCCCTTTTCTCCCCAGCACCACCTGGAGTGACAAGGAACAATGGTAATAAGCTGATAGATAACAGGTTTAGGTTAGAGATCAGAAGGCAATATTTTACAGTTAGGGTGGCCAAAATCTGGAACCAACTTCCCAGGGAAGTGGTCCTCGCCCTCCCATGGGCAAGTTCAAGAGGCCGTTGGATGATCACCTGTCTGAGGTTTTGGGAACCCAGCATTCATTCCTGACTGTGGCAGGGGGTCAGGCTAGATGATCTGTTCAGGTCTCTCCTGACCCTAGCTACTATGAAACTATGATAACATTAAGTTTCTTTTATTTTTTCTAGGACTCCAACCAAAACAAGCCTTGTGCAGAAAAAAGAAAAAAAACCTGAATTTTCTTTTTCAGAAACCTGAAAAACAAACATGTTTGGAAAACGTATTTTCAATTTTTATTTTTAATACAATAAACTGATTTTTTAAAACCTTTAAAACTAACAAGTTCTGATCAGAAGAAATGCTTGCTTTTTTTTTTTCTTCACTTGGAGAAATATTATTATAATGGCCTTCTGTAATCAAAACCCTTAACAAAGATAGATAGCATCTAAATCTCAGGGTTTTTCATACTTCGATCAGACTGTAGCCAAGTGTTGTATCAACCTTTTTTGGACCTTGCCAACTTGTCATGAGTGTGCGGAATATTTTATTGCCACAGGTAGAACTTTTGGGTCAGATCAACCTTTGGGAAGCTTCACGTAAACACAAGACATTTACTGTGGAGGTGACTAATTAACTCCACAGTAAAGTCACAGGCTCTACACATGCAGCCCTATTAATAAACCCAAGTGCTATCCTGCAGTGGTGGTTGCAGATCAATGCATGCATGGGTAGACACTGACACAGCTGGCTGGGGCACAAAGGTGCTTCACACAACTGGCTGGGGCATAAGCGTGTGGGCTGCCGGGCTGCTGACCCTGCACTAAACCACCCTTGTGCCCAGCGAGCCCTTTTGCAGCACATTGAGCTTGGTTGGAGCAGCTGGCAGGCTGACTCTCTGGGCTCCCTGACAGCCGGGGCTGCTCCAATCCAGCTCAACATGCTGCAGTCCCAAGCACATATTTAAACATGGCATCTGGGAGCAGTCGACTCCAGCACAATGTGGGCCAGATTTTATTGTCACATTCATTTCATGTGTAGACATGCCCCCTGTGAGGAAATTTAAATGTACTAGTTTTACTAGTACATCAGTTTCCTGTATCCTCATTTCCAAACCTAAATACCGTATTTTGCAGTGTCCAGGTTGTTGCAGTGTATAAGTTGAGCCCATTTATTTGATCCAAAAAGTTAGGAATTTCATAGATCCAGGAGATGGGGCCGGGATTGGCATACAGCTCACACAGCCCAGGCAGTGCCAGTTGCAGGGGACGGGGCTGCACCAGCTGAGCACCAAGCCCAGTCCCGTCCCCGTCCTCTGTGAGCAGGCACTGGGGGCTTGGCACTCGGCTGGTGAGGCACCATCCCTGGCAAGTGCACTATGGAGACGCCGCTTGCCTGGGCACTGAGCCTGGCCCCATCCCCTGTGAGTGGCATTGCCTGGGCCACGCCAGCTAAGCACCGATCCTGGTGCACTTGCAGGAGATGGGGCCCGATTCAGGGCCCAGCTGAGCAGCATCTCCATAGTGGTGGTAAAGCCCACAGGCCACACTTGGGCTCGGCCTGGGCCCCATGGCCTCGACAGGGACACTGTTGGTAGGTGAAGAAGCTTGGGTCAGGTTTCAGCTGGGGCTGGGGCAGCACTGGGGTGGGGGTCAAAAGTACTGGTAATGTGTATAAGCCAAAGTTTAATTTTAAGAGTTAAAAATTGGGCTTCAAAACTCAATTTACTCACCGTGAAACGCAGTAAATCCAAATATTGAAGCAAAACGTGGTCTGACCAAAAAAAAAAAGTCATTACAGGCCATGCAAATCAACTGAAGTGAGTTCTCATATAGTAGTTCTGCCACTAATTATACCTCTATATATGTTACCTGTAGAAACAATTCTTTTCCAATAAGAAGGGCAATAACTGGAGACTTAATGAATTGTCACGGAGTACAAGCAAATACTTTGTCCAGTAGCAAGGACTGCTTTTCTTTTGCTTTAGTACCTCTGTCAATTTTGCTGACAAAATAATTTCTTAACTGTATAAAATTCTGCCCAATTGGCTTGCCAACCAGGAGAGGGAAAGAAGTGCTAGACAGCTTTTTCCTCTGGCTTTCTGCCTCTGAGTAGTATGTTTACTGCTCCAGGGAAGGCCAGAAACATTTCATTCTCTTGCAATATGGAGTTATACGGTAGAAAAAGTTTGAAACCCACTAATAGATTGCAAGCTATAGGCATAGTTTCCCCCTGGGACCCATCAGGAATACATGGCAGACTGCTTGGGAAAAAAGATCTCCTGTGCCTAAACCCAAATACTGTATCAGAAAGAACACAGACAGGAAAGGACTTGCCAAGGGCATTGCTTGTTATATAAAAGTCTCAGTTTCTCATCGACTTCAGAGCACAAAATTCCTGACAAGCCTACCCTTTGCACGAGAATATTATAGGTACTATGGTCTGTGGTTAAAGGAACCAGGACAGAACTATAGAACGGGTCATTAAGTGTAATTCTTACTCTAAATATTTAAGAGGTAGCTGTGATTCTCTAGCAAAGCCCTTCAACCTCTACCCTCTAAAAGGCATTCAGCTAGAACTGGTGTGATATTAATAGTCCCTGCGCTGGCCTAATTAAAGATCCATGGCCCTTATCCAATGCCCCCTGAACTCAATGGATAGATTCCCACGGACTCTGCTGGTTGCCGGAGCAAGCCTGGCAGACAACAGATATTAGAACTAGTCAAACTTTAGTTTATCCAAACATCTTTTTTTCTGTGAATGAGCCAGTTTTGTGCAACGCAAACATTTCCTCCAAAGATTTTGCTGAAAATTAAAAAATGAAAACAAATAGTTTGGGTAATTAATTTTTTCTTTCTTTTTGCCCCAATCTATCTGCTGGGTGTAGAAGTGTGGGAGGGTGGTGGGGTGTGCGTGTTTGGAGGTAGGCTAGAGGGCAGGAGAGAAAGAGACAGATAGAAAGACTGGGGAAAAAGCTAGAAACCAAACCTAGATTTTTTTTGTTACATTTCAGTGTAAATCTAAACTTTTGTTGAGTTCCATTTCATTGACCAACCAAATTAAGTGTTAAATTTAGAACAGCACAAAATATTTTCACAGAAATGTCCTCAGCCCCAGTAGTTAGTGTATATGAAGTTTGATTTACTGGATCAAGGTAGAAGCATTTGTGAAACCTACTGTTAGACCCCAACTCCATGCGATGCCGAACAACTAGAGAGACAGCGGATCAATGCCATCACACATCACCTCCGCACATTGCTTGTCAACAGCTTTATTCAAAATGGAGACAGCTTCAGACTAGCTCCAACAAACTGGGGAGCAGCTACGAACATTAGTTCTTTCTATATTTATACACCTTGGTTTATGCTCATTAACATTTACCCCACCTTTGTCCCTCCTTTGTCCCACCCTTAGTCCTTCCCATCTTAAGCTCTGCCTCTGTTTACTGTTTACTTCATTAGCATGGAATTGCCTATGTATTTCACTTATTTATATGTCTTTTTGCTATGAGCACATGCCTAAGACCCTGACACTTGCTTCTTTCGGTCACTTATGGTTTCTTGCTGATTTCTTCACCATCTCTAAGATCTTGCTTCTGCTTTGTCTCCTAACGATAGCCGGTGAACTGCATCCTGTTCTTCTTACACAGTGAGCTATATATCTCACAACACTACTATATTGTTAGGAAAATGCTTGCCTAAGTGTCTTGCAATGTTACTTTTAACATACCATTCTGCCTTGTGGTTAGCGGCTTTGCTAGGCCACGGGTTATAGCCTTCTATTCAGCTGCAAAATCCAATGCTCCTCAAAATCCAAATACTGTCACCCTAACACCTACTGTTACCTCTGTTGACACCATTGTACCCTTCATTAAGAGAGCCTGAATTAGAATTAGCTTAGTTTGCAACCTCTGTATCCAGTAGACCACCATATGCTCTTAACAAGCGAAATAATGACACAAAGACCTACCTAAAATGGGAAGGAACTATCATATTTTAAAAATTAAATTCTCAAAATATGATGCCAATGACCAGTGTGAATTTTATGCTACTTGTACCTCTTTCTCCTGTTCAGCCTTTCTACAGGCTTCCTTGTAAATCTGGACATAAATATTACAATGAGAGGTGCCCACTTTCATGGTATTTCATGCAACTCATCCTTCCTTGGAATCAATCCGGAGATCCTGGGCTTTCCATTCCCACACTTCCTTCACCTTGCAAGTTTCTTTGCATAAGGTACCTATATGCTCTTTTCTTCTCAGAGATGGAAGACAGGGTGAACTCTCTAAACAGTAGTCTCCACAGTAAAACAAGTTTTACTGAAGATTTAAATCATACAGGACAATAGGTTAAATAAACAGTTTCAATGAGTACAATTTAATTCACCTAGTCTGACCTTCTGCATACCACAGCCCATTAAATTTCACCTTATATTAAGCCCAGTGACTTGAGACAGAATACACTTTTGCATTCTCTTAGTAGAGAATAGGAGAGGACCCTGATGTTTAACTAATTGGCAGCATATGCCCAGATTATCCTAGAAGGCCACCAACACTCCTGGCTGAGGCAGAAGGCCAAAAGCACTTTAGGTCCTGACAAAATAACCCTGGGGAGAATTTCTTCCAGATCTAAAGCTGGGGATTAGTTTGATCCTAGGCATGTGAGGAAGAAACATTATCCAAAGAACCAAGGCCACCTCCAAAGATTGGTTTGTCCACTACATTGTTCCATATCCTTGCTTCAGAGGGAGGCAAATATATTGGGAAAATACAGTTCTGACCCTTACAGGATACTGCTAGATCTGAAGCATGAGGTTTGATTCTACATTCAAAATATCTTAGGACATTTATACACATGCTCGGGTGGGGGGAGAGGGGGGACTTTAATAAGAGCAGCTCCGAGAGCCATTCTAATTAAAGCACCTGGAGCGTCTTGTGTATCAGCATCCCCACTCTTCAAAAATGGTGGCAGGGGCACTTTATCTAAAGCTCATTGAGCAAGCTTTAGATAAAACACCCCCACTACTGTTTTGAAGTGCAGGGACACCAATACATGAGATGCTGGAGGATGCTGGAGCATGGTAATTACCACGCCATTAATTGAGTCTGCTCCGATGCGTTGTAATTACAGCATGTTGGGGCAGCTTCCCTGCTCGTGTATAGGTGCCCTTAGAGTTTACAAGCCCTAGAGTACTACCTAAAGTAAATTTCATATACAAAAAAAGAAAATATTGAACAATGACAGGTTTTCATAGATCAAATGCAACCACCTGACCCTTTGTCCAACAGCTTTCTCTGACCTTTTTAGAAAGATCCATTTTCCCAGTTTCCAGTTACAGTCAGGTGCAAAGTAATTTAAATTGTCACAATAGGCTGTGACTGTCAATTCAGGTTCCAGGAAAAAGATATTTTCCTATTGTTGGGAGTACACAATGATCAAAAGCTACTCCATTTTCCATGCATTTTCTATTTTGCATTATATTAATCATACAAATCACAATTTGTTACAGCCCGATTTTCAAAAGACAACATTCACAATTGTCAGGTATCCAGGTTGTAGCCGTACTGGTCTAGAGGAAATGGCAATCAGGACTCATAGTAGAAATTATATCTTTTATTAGACCAACAAGATTTGTGCAAAAAAAATTCCTTTAATTGCAAACTTTCAGGCACAAACACCTTTCATCAGGCATTGGAGAAAAGATTGTAAAAGTTCCCCTGGGTAGAAATGAAAGTTCATATTTCATAGGATTTCACAGAGGAGTCAAGAGATGGAAAACTCCTCTGGGCAGGCAGTTCTTAGCTGGTATGGAGCCTCTCACCTCCTATGAGGATCTGTGATGATGCAAATTACCTTGAAACAAAGGCAGGAACAGGATCTCAGGTTTCAGGTGGTCACAGTTGCTTCTTGCTTGGGAAAATATGAAGATTTTTGTGCCTAGAAGCTTGCAATTAAAGTTTTATTTTGCAAAAATATTGTTGGTCTAATAAAAGATAGTCTGTACTACGAGTCCTGATTGCAACATTCACTTATTTTCAAAAGAGGCATTTTTTTTAAAAAAGACATTTTTCAAAAAACAAAACTACAAAAAAATAAAAAAATTAAAAAACCACCTTAAAAGATGGTGCACTTAGGGTGGCTAAAATTTTTACAATGGGAGCTGCTGGGTTCTGGGTACATTTGGTAAACTGACAGTTACTGGGTATACATTATTCTGTTATTGCGAGAAACAGGATAATCCACTGTTTTCATTGGCTGGCTGTCTTCACAACAGGTGTTACTATGATGCTGGCTAACATGGCTTTGTAAGCTTGTTCTGTCAGCAATTTCACTATACACTCATATTTTCAGGGTTTTATTACTCAGTTGTATAAACTGGCTTTGAAGCTGAAACCTGATATTCAATACCAGCTAAGCTTGGGAGCATTACTTTCTTTTATTCTTACATAAAAAAAACACCCAAGACCAAAAACAAAAACACATTTACTATATTAACATTACAGAAGAAACTGAAGTTTACTTGATTTCAGAAGTCGTCCCCCACCTCCAGTGTTTTTCTAGTTTTTTTCCTTAAATAGTCACTTGTATTCAAGCCACTGGCCCATAACAGATGAAGGCTAGTGGGCTAGTATCATACTAAATAACTCTATTAGGCTAAGTACAGACATTTAAAAAGCCTGAATCGATTCACTCTTTAGTTAGTCTAAACTGCATAGATTGAACCAAGAAGCAAGTGAATGGACATTCACTTTTGATTCCAGAAATGCAGCCACATGCCTGCAGTGGCTCAGGCTAGAAGACAGGAGGCACTAGAATAAGCTCGCCTTTCTCTTCGGCAGTACCCAGAGGGGTGAAGGGAAGCTGGGAGAGAAGCCCTCCAGGCTGTTCCCCCCTCCCTGTACAAGCTGGGGGGAGGCTGTGGCCAGGCTCAGCATGATTTGGGAGGGGTTTAAATCCCCACCCTGATCAACACAGTCCCCAGCTGGGGTCTGCCTGGAGGGAGAGCAGGGGGGAGTAGCCCTTGCCATGCTGTTTTGCACTTGCCGCTTAGATGGCAGGGTTGGGGGGTGCTTAAACCCCCACCCTCCCCTCTCCCACTAGCATAGGACCCCAGTGGAGGGGGGGGGTCTGCTTGGCAGGGTCATAGTAGCCCCTGCCAAGCTCCACCCCACCCCCACTTGAGTGATGGGAATAGGGGGGCATGGCTAGATGCTGGCCCTGTGCTGGCAGCCTAAGGCAAAGGGGGGTAAGGGAGGGGTGTTTAAACCAGGCAAGGGGGTGGGGGGAGGCAGGCCTGGCAAGGACGGCTGTACCCCTGCTAAGCAAACCCTTACTGGGGTCCCCTTCTGGTGGGGGAGGGCAGGAAGGGGAGGTTCAATCTCCTTCTCTCCCCACACTTTGCCTCAGGCTGTGGCCTGGGACCAGTGTCTGGCCACACTCCCTAAAACGTGTTTTAGGACAGCCAAGTACAAAGCTATACCTCTAGAAACAAGGCAGAGCAGGGTGGCGCCTTAGAGACCAACCCTTTCAGAGATGCATAAGCTTCCCTAGGCAACAGCCTACTTTGTCAGATGCACATTTCCTATGAAAGCTTATGCCTCTCCCTATGAATGCTTATGTTGGGGGGAAGCCTAGCAGGGGTGCTGTGCCCCTGTGAGGCAGACCCCACCTGGGGTCCCGTGCCTATGGGAGAGGGGAGGGAAGCAGGTTGAAGCCCCCTTCCTCCCCTCTGCCTCAGCATGCTGGCCAGGGGCTGGCTATGTCCTCCACCCAAGCAAGGATAATACCTGGTAGGGCCACTGCAGCCCTGCCAGGCAGACCCCAGCAGCAGTCCCTAGCAGGGTTTGCCACCTCCACTCCCTTCTCTGCAGTGATAGTGCTCCACCTAGGGAGCACAGGGGCAAGGCCAATGCTGCTCCACTGGAGCAGACAGCCCAGCCCAGGGCTGCAAAGCATCCTGGAATGCTGGGAGTGAACTTAAACCAGGAAGGGGTCTGGGACAGAAGTTCTTTAAACCAGTTTGACCAAAATCAGTTACATCTAATACTACACTCAACCAGGTTTATTTTAAACCAGTTTGGGCCATTTTGAAAGCAGTTCTTGTGTACTGAACTTCTGTTCTGTTACAGGTTCATACTGGTTTCTTATCACCTAAACCGGTTTATGTATAACTTCTGTCCCTGGTCTTAAAGTTCATGCGGTAGCCCTTCAACTCATTTACATTTCATTATAGGCCAGATATCTAGCTAGTGTAAATTGGAATAACTCTACTGAAGCAAATGGAGAAATATTGATTTACATCTTCAGAGTTATGTTTCAGGCATGTGGGTGGAAAACTTTTAGATTCTTCTTCTTTCCTATAATCTGTCTTTAGACTGCAAGCCCTTCAGTCAGCCTTTGACGGTATCTAGCACAATAGGGCTGGGGCCTCTAGGCATAGCAAGAGCAGCAG
>NW_005842345.1:80815-86804 GCF_000455745.1 Alligator sinensis
CAGGAATGACAATATTCACTTTTTCAAACTGTGAATATTGTATTCTCAGACTTTGACTGTCAAATAATAATAATTATAATTTCAAAAAGTTATACCTTTGCCTTCAACAAGACAGGGTGTTGCAAATGGTGTTCAGCAATTTGCATGGGTTCCCACCAACTGACCCGCCTCTGAGAAAGACCATTGAAATTATCCTCAGGTCAATGCATTACCAATGGTTTCTGGTGCTACCTTTTGCATATCTACTGCATAAATGCGATACTTAACATTGCAAAATGTGCAAAGTGGACAAAACAAAAGCCTTATCTTCTTCAAGTGAAGACAAAAAGAAATATTTAATAGATTAAAAAATACCCTCCTTCTTGTTCTTCATAATTTTTGCTGCAGCACCCGAGAAATTTTGCTTGATTTTATTTTTTCAAACAGCTCAGAACATTGCCTGCAGGTCACACTTCTTTTTTTCCTTTTGAACCTGGTGGGAAATCCTATGTAATTTAGCCCAGGAGAGAGAGAAAGAGACCTCCTGGATCACTGATAAGAAAAATCACTTTTAATCAGAGATGTAAAAGAAGACATGTCCACAGCTAGAGAAGCAACCCATGTAAAAGGAGAGGCAGCTTAATGAAGAGGACTGGGATAGGCAAAAGCAAGGGCAGCCAGGATTTGTTTCCTTGCATCAATAAAAAACACAAACTGAACAAGAAGGGAGAAGTGAGAGACATTGCTGGCTCGAACAAAATGCATTGCATTGACTGTGTGAGCATGGGTGTGTGTGTATGTAATTCTTTTTTCAGAAATACTTATTTGGAGAAGAGCTACATTCACAACAGTGTCTCCATAGGCAGTCACTCAGGAGATGATATATGAGGTTAAATTGGATTCTGCAGACTCATGTCCATGAAACAGATTGAAGGAGGCAAACAACTGTTTTAACTGCTTTTAACATCCCTTCCCCTGGAGTGCGAATTGCAAAGGCTAGCATTCTCTCAAGAAGTCCAGAGGTTAGTAAATAGCCTCCCATGTTCAATGCGTGAATGCTTCAACTTGAGAGTCACATTGGACTTCTTGGGTAGGGGAAGGGATGGTTTGGAAAACAGATACGACTGAGATGGGGAATGAGATGGAGGAAATTGGTCTCTGTTGAAGATGGTAATGTTCTACTGTGAGCATAATATGTATGTGTGGGTGTGTATGTGCAAGCTTGTGCACACATACACTCACACGTGTTCGCTAGGAAATGATGGGGAAGTCAAACTGAGGGCAAAGGGCATCTGTCTCTCTCTCCTTTAAAGAGAACCAATTCCATAGCTTATACCAGTGGTCATTCATGGCTATTGCCTCCATTTTTGGGTCTCCTTGGCACATGAAAACTTGGTTTCCAGAAGGGCTGAGCTCCTACAATTCCAGTGGGAAACTGGGCCATCGGTGAGTGCCCACCCTGAAATTATCCTCGGGACAATGTGTTAACAATGCGTTCCTCATGAAGGAACATCTTGAGAGGCTGGATACCTTCAAGTCAGCTGCCCCTGACAATCTACACCCCAGGGTACTCAAGGAGCTGGCAAGCATCATAGCCCAGCCTCTAGCACGGATCTTTGAAAACCCTTGGCGCTCTGGTGAAGTGCCCGAAGACTGGAAGAAGGCCAATGTGGTGCCTATCTTCAAGAAAGGGAGGAAAGTGGATCCGGCTAACTATAGGCCCATCAGCCTGACTTCTATCCCGGGGAAGATCTTAGAAAAGTTTATTAAAGAGGCCATCCTTAATGGACTGGCCGATGCCAACATCTTAAGGGATAGCCAGGACAGGTTTGTCGTGGGTAGTTCTTGCTTGACCAATCTCATTTCCTTCTACGACCAGGTGACCTATCACCTGGACAAGGGAGAAGAGATTCATGTCATATATCTTGACTTCAAAAAAGCCTTCGATCTGGTATCCCATGATCACCTCTTGGAGAAACTGGCCAATTGTTGCCTTGGGTCCTCCACGATCCACTGGCTGGAAAATTGGCTCCATGGTCAGACTCAGAGGGTAGTAATTGATGGAAGTCACTCATCGTGGTGTCCTGTGACCAGTGGGGTCCCCAAGGCTTTGTCCTTGGACCTATACTGTTCAACATCTTCATTAATGATGTGGACACTGGAGTCAGAAGTGGACTGGCCAAGTTCGCCGATGACACCAAACTTTGGGGCAAAGCATCCACACCAGAAGACAGGCGGGTGATCCAGGCTGACCTGGACAGGCTCAGCAAGTGGGCGGACAAGAATCTGATGGTGTTCAATGCCGATAAATGCAAGGTTCTCCAGCAATGCGATGCTGCAGCTAGTAAAGCAACCAAAACGCTGGCTTGCATCCATAGATGCTTCTCAAGCAAATCCCGGGACATCATTCTCCCCTTGTACTCGGCCTTAGTGAGGCCGCAGCTGGAGTGCTGCGTCCAGTTTTGGGCTCCACAATTCAAAAAGGACTTGGAGAAGCTTGAGAGAGTCCAGAGAAGAGCCACGCACATGATCAGGGGTCAGGGAAGCAGACCCTACGATGACAGGCTGAGAGCCATGGGGCTTTTTAGCCTGGAAAAGCGCAGGCTCAGGGGTGATCTGATGGCCACCTCTAAGTTTATCAGAGGTGACCACCAGTATCTGGGGGAATGTTTGTTCACCAGAGCGCCCCAAGGGATGACGACTAGGTCGAACGGTCATAAACTACTACAAGACCGTTTCAGGCTGGACATAAGGAAGAATTTCTTTACTGTCCCAGCCCCCGAGGTCTGGAACAGCCTGCCACCGGAGGTGGTTCAAGCGCCTACATTGAACACCTTCAAGAGCAAACTGGATGCTTATCTTGCTGGGATCCTATGACCCCAGCTGATTTCCTGCCCTTTGGGCAGGGGGCTGGACTCGATGATCTTCCAAGGTCCCTTCCAGCCCTAATGTCTATGAAATCTATGAAAACCAATGGCTGAATTTGCATGGGTCAAATATGGAATAGGAATGATGTTTGCTATCTAAATGTTACAAGGCACTTCACCCAAACAACAACATCCACCTTTAGGACTGCTAAGTGCAGATCTGAGGAGTGCTTTGCAAACATGAAGGGACAGTAACACCTGATAACACCTCAGAGAGACAGGTAATAATTATTAGCCCTATGCATTTTACAGACAGGTAAACTGAGGCCCAGTAAAGTGAAGCAGATTGCCCCAGGCTACAGCATGATCCATTTTCCTGTTCTGTGCTTGATTCCTTAAACCAATGCAATCTCCAGGTCTCTTTCTAAAAGTGCTGCTTTAGATCACAGGCTCCCCTGTTGCTCTCTCTGATTGGAGACTAAGGGCCAAATACAAAGGGAATTGGACCTGGGTTTTGTCAGGAATGAATCCTGCTTAGGGAAGAGGAAAGAATGCATTTTAAAAAGACATAAAATGGGAATAAACCTCCGCAAAAGTTTTCTTCGGCTCCTCATTCAACTCTCCCCACCCCCCACACCCCTCCTCTTTTTTTTTTCTTCGCACAAAAGTCCTGGCATAGATCAAACTGCTGATTTTTGGATTCCCACAGCAGTGTTGCCTCTCCTGCCTCGGGAGGTCTGAGGCTCCCCCAGGGGCTCAGCCGTTCACTGGGGCGTATTTCATCTGGCTCCTCATTTCAAGCCTAAAGGGCAAACAACAGAAGACTGAAAGCTTTGAGGAAAGATTGGCTGCCAGACTTCTGCATCTCTGCCAAAATAGCTCAAGGCAGCTCAAGTGTGAGAGAGCTTGGGGCAGTTGGCAGGAGGAGAGGGAGGTGGGGAGAAGTGGAGGGGGTGAAGCAAGAAAATAATTGCGACTATACTTTCCCCATCTTCAGCCAGGAAGGCAGAGTTCCCATCACACTCCCATGAAGCATCCCAGAAATAGCACGGTTTAAAAGAGGCTGACATCCTAGTCTGCTCAAAATATTTTTAAATAAGGATCTAGATACAAACTGCGTTAAAAAAAAAAAAAAGATTTAAAAATGTGGGCTGTTGCTTTATGGCATATAACGATCCTCAGGAGACTTTGGTAAAACAACATTTTCATGCTTTATTTTCCTCTATTTTTTTTTTCCTCCCAGAATTTCACTTCAACTTATACAATGAGGAATAGGTTGGGTTTGTTTTTTTTCCTCCTGTTTCTTCGGTTGACAGAAGATCCTTTTGCTGAGAAGATGCCAAGGGATCTGTGTGCATGGGGGTGGGGGGAGACAGAGGAGGGTGTTGTTCAGTTATGGGGATGATATATTATTATTTTCAAAGCTCTGAAGAGAAAGCCTCAACCCTGTCAGCTTTGATTTATGTTTGTTCAGTCGGTGATTCAATAGGAAGGTCAGGTGAGCCTCAGTGAAATATTTTGTTATACATTTTCTGTAGCAAGAGCAATGAAAAGCCATTTGCCACCACCCTCTCCTGCATCTTGTTAAGGCAGGTAGGGACACAGAGCCCCTGCTCCCGGCCTGCGGCAGAGACTAGCAAAATATCGTCACAGAACAATGGCACCTTGAGGCCACTTCATCGCCACCGAGGGTGTTCGGTGTTAACTAGGTCACACTGACCTTTTTAACCAGCCTGATCAATACAACCTCTTGTTCTGTTTTTGCAACCGACTCAGAGCTGCCACTATCCAATTACACAGGTGCTGAGACTCAGCGCTCTTAAAGATGGGACCTGCTCCTTCCTTGCTTTGAATACAGTTTTCCAAGCTGACAGGAGTTGAGGACACTCCGCCCTGAATGGAAAAGCCCTGAAGAATTTGATAGAAAAATCACAGAGAACCGAATCTCCCCTCTGGGATGGTTAAAAACACAAACGTGAAATGATTGTTAGGCATCTGCTATTTAGATTTGCAGTAGAAAGAATAAACTTTCCCAAAGGGTGAGATAGCCTATAATTGTTCTGCCAGATTTCCTGCAGATTCTCCAAAATAATCTGCTTGTGGCCACCACCGATTTAATCCATTCCTATGCCTAGGGCCTGGATGTGCCCCAAAAGATTAGGATCCAATTGTCCTAATCATTGTGTAGATATAGCCAGAGGTAAAAAAAAATAATTCCTGCCCTAAGGTGCTTGCAGTCTAAGCTATGACAAGATGAAAAAAAGAGGGCAAGGAAAAGAACAGAAAGAAGGAGTCACAGTAAAGTAGGTAAGTTAATGGGTTAGCTCACTTGGTTTGCAAATGTCACGTTCTTCTCTGTTAAACACTGCAGTTTTAAATTATTACTCTACAAAGTCATTTCTATATGTTCCCAAAAGTGTTGTCCTTTATTTCCAGAAGACTTTCCCCATAAACTTCCCTTATACAACCTGGTTTGGTGTGCGTGTGCACGCATTTGCTGAGTATCCCTGGTATTCATCTTGCATTAGGTAGATTAAACTGCTTTTCCTCAAACTAAATACATGCAGGGAAGCAAGTGCATCGCTGACTGCTCCAGATGAGCTTGGCAAGGTTTCTAAGTAGCCACCATCTTTGGCATTTCTTGCAGGCAGTCAGTCACCAGTAATCTATGCTGGAATGACTATAATGTAATACAGCTCAGCTAGAGTTAATTAAAAGTTTTCATTACTTCATTGAGGACAGTAATTTTTAACAAAAGTGTCAACCCGTTCTGACCAGCTCTAAATAGAAGAGAAAGGAAACCTTTCCTCCCATCTTCATTATCACTGTGTGCACAAAACGTGCAATAAACAAACAAAAAAAGGAGAAAATAAGCATGAGGAAAGCACAGCCTTTAGACACAATGCTCATTTAAACAATCCTTATTTTTAAGTCTAAGGCCTCCTGATCTGAAATTAAATTATATACTGTAACTACCTACAAGTCATACCAGCTTTTCATCATGATTTCTAACAAGTTTGTGTTCATGTTTTTGGAAGGACCTCTCTGAACTAAGAAGGTTTTTGAATTTGATTCCCTTTTAAGCAAATCTCTCATCCTTTTCTGTGAAGATGGGAGACTCAATTAAGCAATTGTTTCAGCAG